>NW_010195926.1:16292-71706 GCF_000695765.1 Mesitornis unicolor
CAGGAGAAGCTGACAGGCTGCCATTTTCAGTGCAAAAGGACAACAACATTTGGTAGGATTCACAGTGCCTGGGAAAACATATTTCTATGGTGAGCAAGGAGATTATACAAAGTCTGGAACCAAGAGGTGATGGATATTTTCACATATGGTGCACAATGCAAGCTGCCCTAAAAGAGAGGAAAACCCAGACTTCTATCTGTGCTACTTTTCCTACACTAAAAGGAACATAGTCAAACAAATATCAATCCATGTATTTACCAGCCCATGCAATAGTACTATCACACTATTATGTACTATAGTACATAATACATTGTATATATTACATTGTAATTATTATGTTGCAGGGAAGTAACACTAGTGTATATAGCATATATTGTAGCATATTATAGTGAAGTACCTATTAAACATGATCTTACAGAATTTCATATACAGCTTATTTGAACTTAAGTAGATACCCTTACTGTTTTACAGTTTTTTGCATTCAGCCAAGTCTTCTGCAGCTCTAGAAACAAATCACTCTAAAATACAGGAAAATTTCTCAAAATATATGGGGTTATGACGAGCCAGCAAAGAGGTACTGTGCCTATTATTAATACCCTGATAACTGGAAAAGACAGCCTTCTTTATTTGTGCACAGAATTATTTAGAGATAATAACTTCTAAAAAATCAAACTACTTAATCAAATCAGACATTCAAATCTTAGCATCAAAACAAAGGGGGAAAGGGAAGAGAGATTATTGAAATACTTGAAGTTTTGTCTCAACTGAATCTAAACAATCAGCTCTACACTTTGTAACCCATCTAATGCCATTCAAAGCTTGAAAAGTATGAAGAATTCTTCAGTGCTTGATCCATTTGAAAGATACTATTTGGGATAATGAACAGTAAAAAAAAAGGAAAACGAGAAAATTATTTGTGACAACAACTAACCACATGCATTTCTAATAACACCTGATATCGCCATCTACACACGTTTCAGAGATTTGTTTTCACTGGCTTTCCCCCATGTATGATCTAATTACTTCTTGCAAAGAAACAGCCCAAACCAAACAACTGAGGGTATGCTGCAGAGATCAGATAAAACCAGATGAGTTCTGTGATGCTTGCTAATTCCTCTGTACACGTTACCAGTAATGAATGATGGACTTTGCAGGGACTAAAACAATCTGAACTATGAAGTACAGATGAGGTGCACAGCGTAATGGAATATCCAACTGCATGTATTATGCTCCTCAGTCTAATCCCTACAGCACACAGGGCAGTTTTGGAAAAATCTCTGCCTTCAGCAAGAATGCAGATTAGTTGTTTTCAGACCCTGGCTTTCAGGAGAGTACTTGAGCTTCTACGTGGCTTTCTAGACCACATCCTGTTCTGTTTGCTTGTCTTGGACTACTCGTTTAAAGCAGCTCCATGTCCCCTTGAGTGCTTGATCAGTGGCTGAACAGGGACAATAAAGACTGTTAAGTCACTTGGTGATGGGAATGCAGTTGTTCTTCACCTTTCAAAAGTCATCCATGGTGCAGGAGAGGGAAATTTTGGGTGCACTCTCCTGCTTTGGATATGTCTCTTAAAAGGCAAATAAAATATCCAGAACAGCCACTCACATTTATGTAGCTGCCAGTGGCAGCACACCACATAGTGGCCCATGTGAAGGACTGGCTAAAGGCCAATAGCTTCTCTTGAGATCATTTCCCACAAATGCCATTTCATGCTCCCACCTACTCCTCCTCTCTACTCCAAAGCTGGCCTTTATGCAGTGATAAGAACAAGCCCAGAACCATGAAAAAGAAACCAGAAGATACATAAACAGTGCTAGCACACTACATCCAATGGCAAACAACAGCACACGTACACAGGAACCAGTACACTACAGCATATGTGTATATACAAATGGTGTCTGGAGAGAACATAATGGTTTGTTACCACCTGTACCTAACGCACTGCGTATTTTGACTCAATTTGATTCAGTAAGTAGACTTTCAGAATCAGTGATTTGTGACCCCTCCCTCCCACCATTACATACGCACATGCACAAGTGTGTGTTTTAGCCATCTTGTTGTTAAACAGGTTTTTAGTTCTATCTTTTACACTATTGTGCTATATTTCCTCCTGAGAATCAGGCAAATAAACTGAAGTCAAGATTTAAAAGCCTTTGTTAGAGCTGTGCCAATTCACATCAGGCGAGGAGATAAATATTATGAAATAGAAAAAGCAACTGATCTCACACAAATCTCACACAAATATTATGGCAGAAATAACTGGGAAGAACAGGAGTCTCAACCACTTTTGACACTCAGGTGACAGCAGGACTCAAGAAATAAATTATTATCCTGGTTATAATTGTAGTTGCCAATATACAGAAGTTGCAGCTCACTGCCTGGTTCCGCCCCTCCTCTCCACTTCCCTTCAAAGTCTCTAGTGCTGCTACCTATCTGTCATGTACATCCAGGCACAGAAAGAACAGCGGAGGAAGCTGGGGTGAAGGTGAGGGACTGGGAATAAATACAGCTGGGTGGCAAGAGGATGAAAAGAGAAGAAAAATTAAATGCTCCTAAAGCAGAGGTTCTTACAAGCGGGGGTTCTTGTAGTAAAGGGAGTCTCCTTACTGTCATCTAAAAAGTCTTCTTCCTCATCCTCCTTTCTCAGGCGCCTCTTGGTCTCCTCATCATAAATGAGGCCCAGCAGGTTGGCAGGGCTCTCACTCTCAGCATGGCACAGCTCATTGAGGCGGACACCAATCGCCTGTAGACAGGGAGAAAGCAAGCACAAGGAGATGATAATTTCAGCCCAACTCACCGGTGGTCAAGGACTCTGCCCTGTGCAGGCTGTGGAAATGTTCCAGCCAGAACAGAATGTCCTGGCTTTACTTTTATTGCCTGCAAACTGCAGTAGAGAAAGGGATGACAGAAGATTAACTGCTACCAAAGCCATAATTTATTTCATTTTTCAACCAAAATTTGCAAACAGTGCCAAATTTCAGGTTGAAAAATTTCTGCAGATTTGGTTAAATAACAAAAAATAAAATAACACAACCAAACTGCCACATGATAGGCAGGAGGAGATTAGGTCATTATTTTGTATGAATTTCTTACACTTTTCTTTCTCCCCTCAATATATGAGTTCCAGATTTTTGCTAAGTCTTCCCACTGAGAATGCTTGTCTTCTGCTGAAGAAACTGTTGTGTGACCTAGGAATCCAGGAGCAGTCCCTGTTTCCTCCCCAAAACTGCAGAATGCCCATGGGAAAGCCTGCTTCCATCTCCATGATGCACTTTCCAAAAATGAGCTGACAATATGCTTGTAAAAGCCGGGAAGGTGCATGGTGTAGAGGGGACTCACATAAAGGACACAGTCAGACAGATTCCACTGAACACTGTGACATTCTCCAGAAATGGGAGGAGGAGAGCTGCCAAGAGACAGAGGTTATTAGCTTGGCTGCTCAGACCCAAGCCAGGTTCTCTCCCTGGGTTGTGTTTTGCAGTGGAAATGTACTGACATGGTCAGCACTAGCTCGAGGTTTCTTTAAACGTGGTCCACTGAGAAGCGTGCTTTGGTTTAACCTAGAAGAATATGGGTCAACAAGGCTTTTTTGACATGGATTATGGGAGTACTCCAAGACTGCATAACACATGGATTTCAAATTCCCCTGAGCCTTGGAATGTATGGTTTGGTTTGGTTTGGTTTTTTTTGATCGTGATGCTTACTGTAAATATCTCTAGTTTTGTGAAGAGGTGAGAAGCATAAAGCTCACTTCCAGATAGACATATGTAACAGGTATCGAAGAGGTCAAAGGAACTTCGCCCACTATTTTGAGATGTGTGAAATGACTTGCAGTAAGCATCAGACCTTCAACAGGTATACGCTGGTGAGCTTCCAAGAAATTGCAGGCAGCGCTGACAGACAGGCAACTGCATGATCAGATAAAACTTGAAGGAGCCAAGCTCGAAACAAAGACAGTTCTTCAGATGATTTGCAGTAGCCCCATAGAACTTCTTGCCAAAGAATGAGGAATGCAAACAGTTTGTATGGGTGCAAAGAGAGACCGAACAAGTACGTCAAAGAGAAAGACATTATTATATAGCACCACATCTCGCTCAAGCAGCCATGGGCTAAAAATATTTGGAAGCTATAAAAAAAGCAAGTAGTATCATACACCCTGCTCTTACTCTTCCTTGGGCATTCATACACGACAAGTGCTAGAAAGAAGAGTGTGGACCAAATGGATCCTCAGAGGGAGCACAGCAGGGGAAAGGGAAGGAAGGGGACATGGTTACATCCTAAAAAAAGTCCATTTCCACTAGAAGAGCTGACCCTGGCAGGCTGTGAAGCGCAAGTTGAGGCTTGTAAGTCCCCATTTTACTGAAACTGAAATGCTGCATAGGATCCAATTACCCTTTCATTGTGGTATATTTTTTAATGTAAGTAGAAGCAAAAGAAACACTTACATCTCCCCACTGGTAGAAGAGCTTAGCTGCATTCCACTGCAGCTTCTGGTTCCTTTTGTTGCCGACGATGGGAGAACGTCCACGGGACAGGCCTTTCTTAGTAATGTTCACATGGTGGCCCTTCATCCACTCGGGCCAGTTGCCACGATTACAGCGGTGGACGAAGCGTGCACATTCAAGGAACAGGGCTGCTCTTGCCACTACAGGAGCTTCCTGAAATGTTTGCAGAAAATAACCTTAAATACAAATACATCGGAAAAAACTCTCAAAACAATAGAGGATTTTGTGCTTTAATCAATTGCTTCGCAAGTTTGCCATGGAGTTGAACAGACAGAGCAAGCTCTTCATCAGAGTCTGAAAACAAGATCTCTGCCTTGAGTCACACCTCTTGAGCAAATAAAACCAAGGCTTATAAGGACGGAAGAGTTATGCTTAACCCAACTACTAGGGGGCAGGAAGAGCCACTTTATAAACTTACAACCAACCTTGTTTCAGTACAGCTCTGTAATCCTTTCTTTCAGAAACCATGTAACTGCCAAAAAAAGCAGAAGCGTGCATCTGAAACTTTTACTGGAGGAATGAGTCAAGTTTTCTTTTCACCTTCGCTAGTGAGGCTGCAAATATTGCAAGCACAAATGGCAGCATGGCCATGTAAATCCGAGCATTTGTCACGTTAAGTCAAGCCTACACATCTTGGGGGTGGAAGTATGAATGGAGGCTTGCTGAAACTAGGAGAGTGCTGTTGCACATACAACAAGCAGATATAGAGAGTGGAATTCATTGCTAGCATAAGTCAACAAAATGTCACTGGCCGAACTTCAATAGCCCTAGCAAGCATCAGACAATTTAGTGCTGGAACTCAACATCAGGCAGCCAAGTTTTAAAGTGGTGGCCTCAGGGGAAAACGCCGCTGCTTCCAGCTTGGAGAAGCATTTTTCTGTAATGGGAGAAATGATGCTGGGTCTATCTCAGTTTCTATTCAGTGGCCCAACAGGATCCATGTTAGACCAATAATGAACGCTTCTGAAACTCTCAGATGTGTTCATAAAATGGACACTGTAATTGGTTTCCTAAAGCACAGCTTAGACTCAGGAAGGAGCTTTCTTTCCAGCAGCCTACAGCTCTGCAAAAATAGCATCTCTACAGACATAGGAAGTGACCAAAAGCAAATGCTCCTTCTAATTCCCATTTAATTTTCTCCCTCTCTTCCTGCAGTTTTCACAAGCAAAAGCCTCTGTGGCCAGCTGGTTATAAAACTAACAATACAACAATATCTGCAGTTCACGGGCTGGCTTTGGAGCGTTCCCCAACATGGATTTCACAGAGCACAAATGTGTGTATTCCACACATTTAGATGCTGACAGTTTTAATGAGACAATTTAAACAGAGCAGTATCTACTTATAAGGGGAGGTTCCTCATTTGTGGTCCATAATCAGATGGGTCCTCAGGCCATGGAAGATGGTCTGCAGTTGGTATGTGGAACATAATTAAATAGGGCCTCTGATAGTGCTTTCATCAAAAGTTGAAAGCAAGAAAATTTTGGCCAATGCTCCAAAAGTTTGGGAATTGATTTAAGAAATTCTGTACTGCTGCTAAACTTACAGCCAGAAATCACTACACACAGGACTGAAAAAAATCATGCCATTTAGGGGACTGGCAAAATAAAATAATAAAAAAAAAAGCATTACATTTTGTCCACATTAACAAGACAATATGTTAATTGCTTCCTGACAAAACATCCTGTTGCAGCTTTTTGTTCATACTTTATTCAAACATCAGAAAAATATCTCAATCCTCAATGCTCTTGAATAAGGAGAGCACTAAAGCTTGCCCAGTGCTCTGACAAGGCAGGCAGGAATCTGAAGCCAGACACTCACTGACAACCAGAAGCAAAACTAGTATCTAGCACATGGAAAAACCATAACCATTTACTTGTTGCTCACATGCAATGTGGAACACAGAACAGGAGGGGATTTTATTATTTTATTCTCACAGAGTTAAAATCTTAACCAGACCTGGAGATATATATGAAAAGATGAAGAGCCAGCCTTAGCCTCCTCCTGTTTTAGTTCACCACTAGTAAAGTCACAATTTCTTAGCATACAGGAATCTTGTAAAAATACATGTTGTAAACATTACGGGAGCACTCAAATACTGTAACTAAACTAGGATAGGTAGGGTGGTGGGTGAAGGGGAGGAGGGTTGTGGCCTGGAGCAGGAACTCCAAGTGAAAAGTCACTGAAAAGGCCTCCTGCTTGAAGGACTTTCTGAATATCACAGGGCACAAGCTCCCCGTGACTGCTTACCTGAGGCTCAGAGAAACCTGAAGCAGCAGCAAGAGAAAGATGAAGATATGACAGAATGGACAGGGATGGAGTCACACCACAGAGAAACACATCACAAATGAAGAGAAATGAATCAGGCAGGTGATGCATAGCTGAAAAGAACACAAGTAACCATGGTCACTGTCAAAACGTAACACAGCAGCAATACTCTCACAAACCTGCTTGTTCCTGTGCAACTGTTCACAAGTTTAACATTAGACCTACTACATTGCTTTGCCTTTTGAAAATTGCTCTTCTGCTGTATAAATTGACACGAACAAGAATGCACCATTTTCTTAACAAAATTTCAGGTACTCCCATTGAAGCTTTTCAACAGATACTCTGATGTGTGCTAATGACAGCAAAAGGAATGACCTGTGTGGGAGGGAGCAAATACAGAATGGATTTGGAGTTCTACAGCATCACATTACTGTTCAAGTACGGCTGATTCTGTAGAGTTTTATGACTGCAGAGCATTTAGGTCCAGTTTTGTTTTCAAGAACAATGAATTTTATATGACTAATTAGCCAGTGGTAGTTTTCTTGCACCCTTTCTTATACTCTACAAGGCATATGGAGCAAAAATTCACTTCCATTGGTCTCTTCAAGGTGGGGACAAAAAAACCAATGCAAATTAACAACAATTTACTTTCAGAGTAAATAAAGCAAATTCAAGCACTATCAAAAGATGCTCTGCTTTGTCTAGCCACAAGATAAGTTTGGCATGATGTCCTGGTTTGAGCTAAATAAAACTAATTTTCTACTTAGTGACTTTACTTTTGAGTTAAGTGTCTTATAAGTGGCTGTACTTGCTGAAACTAATGGCGTGTTTTTCCAGACAGTGTTCACTTCTACAAGTGATCATGCTTGTATGTTATGTGAACATCACAAGGCCACTGTCTCACCATGGGTGCCATATATGCACCTGCAGCGTGGAGCAGACAGGAAAGATCGTCCCAAACTGACTAACTAGGTATTCCATCCCACATACATCATACTCAGTATAAAGCTGAGGGACCACGACCTTCTCTGCCCTCTGCTCTTTCCTTCTTCTGCAATGGCCAAAGTCCAAGCAGAACTCTGCTAGTTTGTCTGCCTCTGATCCTGATCCATGTGTTCCTGAAGCCAATTCCTGCATCCTGCTCCCACTGCTGCTGGTTCTGGTCTGGGACTTTTCCAGTGCCCTGCTCTGCAGAGCCTCTGGTGATGTAATCGTCATTGAGAGGGGTTGGGGGGAGGATTTTATACTGGTTTTAGATATAGTTGTATTTATCTGTGTATATTTCATTATTTTCCTATTTACATTATTATCCTGTAGTATTAGTATTATTGTTTCACTAAATCTGTTAGTTTTATTTTCCAGCCCATAAAGTCTCTCTCCCTTTTTCTCTTCCCTTCTGGGGAGGGGAGAGGAGTTAATAGAAAGCGTCTGTCCAGGATTTAGTGGCAACCCAGCCCTAAACCACGACACATGTGAAGTAGCTTAGCAGGTATGTGAAGACAGGTCATGAGTTAACCAATGTTTAAGAGAATTGACTCAGAAATGTTAGTTCAAATCTCTGATTAGATCTAAAAATGGTCAAGTACACTCCATGACAAAACTCCTTGCTTCTATTCCCAGTCATCTGTTCTGGGGATCTGTTTGGAGCAATCTCTGATTTCATTCCCAGTCATATACCCTCCTATAGACAAGTGTTTCTCCTACGGAAACAGGGACATGAGAAGAACAGAGCCTGCCAAAAACCTTTCGGGACATGGAGTCAGGATACTGGCAGGTATTCTTGCAGTTAGACTTTGCTTCTGGCCTCCCAATACTTGGTAGATCCTCTCAAACACAACCTTGCCATAAAGCAGTGCCATTATGGCATTTCAGCAAGGATAAGAGAATTACCTGATCAAACAGACCAGCTCACACGTCTTACTGCAGAAGTGTAGTGATGATAGGTGTCACACATTGCTAATCTGGTCAAAGGAAAGCTTGTGTTTCCCACCTGAGTCACTTACACTAGTCTAATTAGGATACTTTAGGTAACGTGTTTATACAATGCCAGCCAGTGGTTTATTGGAACCCTCTGCAGAAACTTGACCACAGACTGAAATATCCTATTACTTGCCTTTCAACCTCCAAGTTTCATAAAAAGGAAAAGAAAATCCATTTTATTATTGCCAACTCTGGTTTTAAGCTGGTGACATAAGGATGAAACTGCCTGCAACGTATTATCAATTGTCACTGAATGTTTGCAAAGCCACAAATTTCATGTAGTTTTATAAAATTCAGTCAAGGATGGATGCTGCTTCCGGGAAAATACACTAACAACATAGTTTCTAAAACTAAGGCAACACTTAAATCTATCAATAAATCATTACCCCCATAAGCATGCCTTTGTTTCATTGTTCTAATTTCTTTAAATCACTGTGGCAAACCTGAATAAACTTCCAGGCTGATCAAAGATCCTGACATCAGTATAAGAATGAAATTTCAAAAATCTGCACAAAAAAGTATGCTGAAAATGTTTATGAAAGAACTGAAACTGCAGCTTTTTGCCTTTCATTTTTTAAAGGTTGCCATCGCAACTAGGGAGGATAAAATGACTGAAGAAGCTTTTAATTTGCATCATACCTGATTCAAACTGTTACTTCAAAAGCCTCAAAACAGAAGTTAAAAAGCCAGAATCTTTTCTGTTGGGTGTGCTCTATTGACATAAAATGTAAGAATTTTCCATAACGGCACACATTGCCGTTAAGCAATACAGTGGTATGACAAGCTGTCATCTTTGGAAACTGCTAGTGCTTGTGACTTCTTAACTTCTGTATATCTCCAATGCTTTGTAGACAAAATGCCAGCTAAGCAGGTACTTGTAAGGAGTCTCCCAAATCTGTAATTAGAATAAGGCTTCTTTCATCCTTAGCTGCAGACCTTCTAGAAATTCTGATACCAAAGCCTTCTGCATCATTCGGCAGAAAGGAAACAGAGTCAAACTCTCTTATGTAGAGGCAGGCAGCTCTGGAAGTCAGAACAGACATCTTCAAACAGTTCACTCTGAGCAGTAGTTTTCAGTTGACTTCAAACATGGGCACAGAGATAGTTGGTCTGTGGCAAATTTAAAAAATAAATGCGCATTTACAGCCAACAGGGACATAGTTGCTGTTTTATAGTCTGGTTTATTAGCACACAGAGTAGTGCGTTCCCAGAAGTATCTTGGTGACATACTGGTCAGCAGTGAGCTCCTCCCTGCCCGCACACCTTTAGTTCAAAACTCGCAATGGGGTGGCAGCCTGGCAGCCCTGAAGAATGAAGTTGCCTTTGTGCAGCATACCCAGCAGGAGTGACTATCTGCCCGAGCCACCTTCTGAGCTCACTGCAATCCTGACTGTTAGGAACCACTTCTGAGTGTGAAAGCATGAGACAGACTTCCCTATCAGCCACTGCTTCCACAGCTTCCAGCCAAAGGTGCTGGAGTGTGCCCAGAAAAGGGCAACGAAGCTGGGGAAGGATCTAGAGCATAAGTCTTATGAAGAGTGGCTGAGGGAACTGGGGTTGTTTAGCCTGGATAAAAGGAGACTGAGGGGAGACCTTATTGTTCTCTACAACTGCCTGAAAGGAGGTTGTAGCAAGGTGATGGTCAGTCTCTCCTCCCTAGTAAGAAGCAATACAGCAAGAGGAAATGGCCTCAAGACGTGCCAGGGGAGGTTTAGATGGGATATTAGGAAACATTTCTTCACCAAAATGGTTGTCATGCATTGGAACGGGCTGCCCAGGGAAGTGGTGGAGTCACTATCCCTGGAGATACTTGAGGACATGGTTTAGTGGTGGCGTTGGCAGTGCTAGGTTAATGGTTGGACTCGATGATCTTAAAGGTCTTTTCCAACCTAAACTATTCTATGATTCTGTGATATCCAGCAGCAAGAGCGGGCACTAGTGAAGAAAACACCTGCCTACTGGAAGATCAGCGGGGACCAGATCCAACAGTAGAGCTAGATGTGTACTGATAGCAACAGCAACTTTGGGCCAATGTTAATGCAGACTTGCTTGAATCTGCAGCCTAAGGATGCAAGGTTAAGAAGAACTATAAAGAAGTGAGGTACAGAGTGTATAATTTTTACAACTATGGAGCAGACAAGGCAGCCCAGCTCAAGGAACAGCACCAGCAGAATGGGAGAGTCCATGAGCCTGGCATCTCCAGCAGCGAGCAAAGAACCTAAAGATGCACTCAAATGGCATCACAGTCAAAGTGGCGAGAGACGGGGAGTGGGAAAAGAAAGTGATAGAAAGGATGTGGATGCTCTGAGAGCAGTGGCTTTCAATCTTTTCTAGTTTGCAGACATCCAAACACCTATTGAAGGAAGTAGAAGAGCACTGTGTAGATAAATTACTAATAACTGGCTGGTTTTTCATAGCTGTTTTTGTCACACTCTCGTGCTTGTCACATAAGCGCCTCATAGAGCCCCGCTGGCCCAGGAACTACAGGCTGAAGGCTACTGCTTTAGAAATGGAAGAGACTGTTAAAAAAACCCAGCAGCTGCAGGGAAAAGGAGAAAGGAAATACAGAAGAGACACTTCAGGAAGACAGGAAGGAGGGACTGAATTGTGTCACTTCTGTGATTTGGATCAGCAAATGAGCAATATCTGCATTTAAAAACATGTACACACCGACATTTGAAGTTTTTTCCACTGATTGGCTCTGGTAACTGTTCTGGTTCAGTGCTGTCTAATACATTTATAACTCTGGAGTGGAATTACTGTGTCTCTCCAGGCACAGTTATCCAGTCTTCAATCCTTATGCCATAGGTTATTATTTACACTACGGACAGAAGCAGAATGGCTGTGAGCAAAATGAGAAGTCTGACAATAAAAGCTTTGTGCTGGCAATAATCTAGTTATGGGGAGCCATGTAATTAAAAAGATCCATTTTGTCTGCATACTGGTCCAGTCACAGATACTAAAACTCCACCTAATAACAGCACCACTAGTCAACGTTGCTGTGATGCTTTACCTGCTTTCTGTGTGGGCATGAACAGCATTAGTGAGTGACAACAGACCACCACAAACACACATGCTCTCACTCAGCAGGTAAAAATACACCAGTGAAAGACTTACAAGATCTAAGGCTGCTGCCAAAATGGAGGCATCGGGGATAGTGCCTGGTTCACAGCAGTTCAGGAGAAACTGAAAGCGCTTCATGCCTTGGCGGATTGCTCCCAGGTTCACAACGTTCTTGGATTTTCCTCCTTCTTGGTTGGAGGTCAAGTGATCATCAAAGCTATGGCAACCTAAAGAGGTAGAGCACAGAGGGGATGCAGGGAGAGGCAGGGAGAAGGGAACATAGTCTCTCACCAATAAAAAAAGTGGAACAAAAATCCTCATGAGTACAGTCTTGGTCTAAATCCCTTCCTCACCCTGGAACACTGTCTTGAAGATAACAGGGGCATTTTTACAGTATTCATGACTCCTGTGAAATAGGTGTCCAGGAAGCCATACTGATGTCTGCCCAGAACAATTCCACCATACTCAGTGTGAAAGCCCAGGATCTACTCCAAATAGGTGAAACAGAATACAGCCCTTCCTCCCCACCTCTTAGCCACAGAGCATCTTGCGTACTGTCTGTTTTTCCTGCATAATCTCTTATCTTACTTCTTATTGCCTCTAAGTTTGCCTTGAAGTGGAGCATGCATAAACTTTATTACTCATGTCTCGATCTAGTAATATGTCATATAGTTGGACAGAAAAATCAGGAGCAAATATTAAAAACGTTCTAAGTGGAAATCAAGTACTGTCCTTTCATTTAGGCATACATCTTCTGCAATTGCTACAACAACCCAAACCGAGACTGGACTCCACTCCTAGGTATTATCCATTGTTCCAGCCTTTCTCCCTTGAAGTGTCCTTGCACTCTTTGGCATGGAAGGCTCCCTCACAAAAATTACCTTTGAAAATGAAGCTGGCACCCCCTTACAGGGCTTCTTTCAAACATGATTTTAAACTCCATGTATAGAGTTCACATCATAAATCAACTAATCCTGTGGCTGATTGGAACAAACACTTCTGAATGCAGAAGATCATTGCAGTCGGTACCCAAAGTTGAGAAAGTGATAGAAAGACAGATGAAAAACCAGGAAAGTAGTTTCAAGGCCAAGGTGGCTGGTCAAAACAAGAACAGCCAGCTACTGGGCTTTTTGTCTTTATCCATTATACTCTCCCTGTTTACATGTGAAAGCACAAAAGTTTACGGAATACTAAAGTATAAAGCACTGAAGAAGAGAACACACAGCAAAGAATTCAAGATTGGCTTTAAACACGGGTTTGAAAGACAAGAGGCAAAACATCAGCTCTACAGGACTTTGTGACTTCTTCCTCAGGGAAGAAGAATGGCTGAAAACTCAAAGTCCCATTGAGATTGCACTCCCCAGAATTACTTGGAAAGCAATTATGTACCACAAACAATAGTAACAACAGAAAATGACAATGCAGATCTTCACGTTTTTCCTGAAGACAGTTACATCAAATTTCAAAATACTTCTTTGCGACATCTGTGGCTTTTCTCTCTCCAGTGAAGCTGTACATAGATTTTCAGTAAACAAAATGTTCCTGTGTTGGGAATTATTTCATAAAAATGCAACAAACACACACATAAAGTAGAAAGAACAGGTAGAACACTTACATAAATGAGAAGGAACAAATGCCCTTTCCTCCCAGCTCCTCCTGTTTCCTTAGAGCATGCTATCTGAGCCTTCCTGCTATGGCTCTTGTAACAGGAAGTCATTTGAGACACAAAAAAATGCTCCCTATTCAGGGCCCTGTTAGGGCTGTGCCTGTCTGAGATGAAGAACAGAAGTCTGACTTTCTGACAGAGAAAGGCATGCCTAGTGTTTCTCCCTAAACCCCACTCTAAAGATCAAGCAGAGGCTTTGTCCATCTGGGCTCAGTGGTACCACCTACAATCTCTACAGCTCTCTGCAGTCCTCTGCAGTCCCAGCCTCACACTTTGTTGAAGCTTTGCAACAGAATATTTCAGAGGCAGCTGATGATTATCCTCTACTACGTCCATCCTGGAGCAGCCTTGCTGTAAGCAGGGGAGCCCTCGCTGGCTTAATGTTAACATGACTCAGCCCTGCAGAAAATCTCACCCAGTAAGCAGAGACCATTTCCTAACACAGGAGGATGCTGGACATCCAAGCTCCTGCCCCACAGTTGCTTCCATATGAAGCATTCCTGTACGAATGCAAGATCAACCCTTAGAGCAAGCATGTGCTGTGGTCTGCCTGTGCTGCTATGCCTTGAACACCCTGGCAGCTTCTATGGTCACACACAGTGTCTTCAGTAAGTGCCAGAAAGAACATTTAAGGGTGTCATGAAAACATACTGTAATTCATTCCTGTATGTATGCTGTGTTCTTAGTATAGGTAGAATGGTCATTAAAATAAACATTTTGTTAGGCATGACTGAGCATATATTTGTGTGTATATATATATGTATACATATGCACACATACAGATACACACACACACACACACACACACATATGCTTACGTTTTTATCCAAAACAGAATTTCCAGTGGTCTAGATGATATATCACAATGAAGATTACAATTCATAAATGACACGATAAAGTATTTGACTTTTTTTTTTTTACTGTAATGTATTTCTCCTCTCTCCTTTTTCTTTTAAATTTGGTCTACTATGTTAAAAAACCCAAAAACACAAGAGGAAATACCACATGGAAAAAGCATGAGCAAAGTAATGGCACAGCATCACGAATGACAAGAATGGGAAGGCAGAAATAGGTTCCAAAACAATGCTTTAGGGTCAGACCTTGAGGGATTTAATAGCATGCCCATCCACCTTCAGCAGACTTTTATTTTCTCCATAAGCACATAAACCTGCAAATCTTTACAGAAGATACAGAAGCACTGGAAATCTGAAGGCCCTCTGTAACGCTGCTGTTTTACTGTGCTACAGAGTTCCACTCTGAAAAGGCCTCACAGAGATTTCACTACGCACGCACAAGCATGTACACACACACAAGTATGTACACACAGGCACGTACAGCTACTCTAATATTTTTGCTAACAGTATGTGGCTTTCACTGCACACCAGAGATCTTCTGGACATGGTGTTACAGCTTCCTTAACTGCCACACCTTGCCTTATAAACTTGAAACAGCCTCCCTTTATTTCAGTTAGTGATCGGGCAACGATCCAACCCTCCCCATCAACATCACTGGACGATTTGCCTGTTTCCCAAACTAACGTGCAAGGGTCTTTGTCTTTAACCCATTGCATCACTTTTATTATAAGGTATTTCTAGTGCATGCATATGTCAAAACGAAGCATGTCACGTACATCTCTTCTCTCACAGGCATGTAAAAGTTGCTTCAAGTGCTCTTCATCAATTACATAAATTCTGATGTTACTCACAGAAGACTGAAGTAGGGACAACACTTTCAAAGTTCAAAAAGCCGATACTGATGTGTCATCTGAGTTTTCATGCCACACATTCTGAACAAGGCTTTTGATGCTCACAGAGCCAAGATCAAAACTGTGCCATTAAATCAAGAATATGGCCACTCTAGGAAGAAGTAAACTCACAGTGGCATAAAATTAGCATTAGCAAGATGATTAAAAAATATTTCCTACAAGAAAATATGAATGACACCTCACATGAGCACTGGATGTGTGATGGTGAAATACTTACAATGCAATGTCAAAGTGTAATGTCAGAAAATCAAAACCATAATGCCAGAGAATGTAACATACTGTAAAGCTACAGAAATCACAGTGGAAAAGAAAATCTCCTTTTTTGTGTGTTTTTGGGAGTCAGCTTGGATTTTCTTCAAAAACCAGTAACAGAACTTCAAGATACAAGGTTGTCTCCCTGACAACAAGGATAAGCTCTGAGCTGAGGACATGAGCATGTGCATAACTGCATGACATTTTAAAACAGATTATATCGTGACCTTGTATTATACATAAAGGCATTTTTCAAACATTGCTGATTTTAAAAATGCATTGCAACTCAATAAACTTTCGTGGAAAGGAAAAGTAGTGGTGTTATTACTATGTTGTGTGCTAAGAAAAAGGGACAGCATCCCTAACGAATGGTATGCAGACACTAGACATGCAAACACAGAAGAAAAGAGATAATTATAACAAGGTTTGTGCAGGGTTTTCCATTTCATCAGTGCTGATCTTTGCTAAAACTGTCAAATAGCCACAAATTGGAAAACAAACAAACAAAAAAAAACCTGATGGAACACCCATTGTTATAGTAGGCAATGAAAGATTTACACACCTAATTTTGAAGTGAATGAGTGCTTAGAAGCAAGCATTAATTTTTCAAGTGTGTCGATCAAATTTAATTTGATTTTAAAAGCCCAAACGTATTTGTGTAATTTATTTGGATAGTCTTGATTTTTTTAAAAATCAACTTTACTGGAGTTTATTTCTAAATCAAAACAAAAGAAAGAAGGAAGGGAAAGAAAAGTTACAAAGACTAAAAAGTTGGAGAGGGCTAGAATGGATACAAAAACTATGGAGAAAGCAGGAAAAAAGAGAAAGGAGTAAAATACAGAAAGAAAGATATTTAAAAAAGAAAAAAAGGATAAAAAGAAAGAAAAAAGGAGACGAGAACCCTGATTTCTAACCATCTTTTTCTTCTGTGTGATGGAGCTTGGATGGGTGTCTTCGGCAGGTGCGCCATTTACCAAGACGCTTGAAGAAATTCTCCTCTTCATCTCGCCCATTGTCCAGGCCGCCTCCCGGCCCCCCTCCTTCTGACAGCTTCACCGCGCTGGTAAACTTCACCTGTGCAAAGACAGAGGGCCGGGTCAGGCAGTGCCCTACCTCGTTCTTCCTTGCCTAGACGTAAAGCAACTACAGAACGGCTGCAACACAGTGGATCACCATAGCAACCCAAGTGGGTCTGCACAGATTTGCAGACACTGAAGCACTTCATCTTTTAAGCTTTCTGCTTAAAGGCTTGGTCTTCCGCAAGAGGCTGTAAAGGCACAAAGAAGAAACAAGTGTGACTGGCAATTAAGTGTGCTGGCAGAGCCTACGTTTCTCTCTCAGTTAACCAAGGCAGACTGCCAAGGACAGTGCAGGTTTAACCTAGTCTTCGCGAGGAGCCACAGAAGTCCAGCATAAAACTCCCACGGCACTCTGAAGATTATTGGCTGCAATGTCCACGTTCAGTAGAATGTTTCTCTAGGACAGCTAAAACCAGACAGGTACTGTCCTTCCAAGCTCTCTGCAATCCCGCCTGACACATTTACCTTGGAACTCTGCCTGATGAAAGAAAGACGGTCAACAGAACTGATATCTAGGAGATCTTCCACCCCATCAGCTAGGCCAGAGAGGGAGGAGCGCTTCAGCCAGTTCCCTGTTGCAGAACAAACCACTCAGGACAATTCTGAAAATGCTTCCAAGCAGAATCTATTAGCAAGTGCAGCACATTTCCCTGAAGTAGCCATGCCAGTGTACGGGAAAATGAGAGGAAAGGGGAAGGGCAACCTTTTCAAGTTACGTGCATTAACTACCATGCAAGCCCAGGTCCTGGGACTTGTAAAGGATATATTCTTTGTCTAACAAATGCTATTTGGAGTATTTCTCTTCTACAGAGAGGAATAATGCCTGTGAGATTAAGGTACTGTCCCATTACTTTGGGAACAAGGATTCAGTAATCTATTTTTTCACATATATCATCTGTTATCTTTGGCAAACTGCTTACATTTCCCTTTGCCTCAGCTCCCCCATCTGTAAAATGGAGAGCAGCACTTCCCAGCTTCCCTTGGGAGAATATACAATACACTTCGACAATAAGGAACTGTGCTACAATATTTCTTAAGACAGCTCTATCTCTCTGCACATGCAATATGTATATAGAATAGGAAGAGACATACATTTACCTATGGGGAGTTTGAGTTTCTTTCGAAGGGAGATTCGTCGGGAACGGGAGCGGGAGCGCCTGTCCGTGGTGGTCCCAGAGTGAGCAGTGGTGCACTCGGATGTGTCCTGCTCAGACTGACTACTGGTATCACTCGCCGCGCTCTGTGACTTGAACATCTTTCGCCAGAAGTCCTTGCGCCCCAGAACAGCCCCTTGCATTTGCTCCTCACTGGAAGAGAAGGGACGCAGAGCGTGAACTGCATTTTCAGGGAAGTTTGGATGCTCAGTGGAATGAGACCTTCCTCCCACAGCCCTCTCCTGACCTCTCTGTTCTTTGAAGTTGTTTCATTTTGTATTCCAAACACAGCCTTCTCACTGGGACATAATCAAGTCTCATAACATGCTCAATATTGTTCAAGGCACAAAATAAACATCTTTTCTATCCTGAGAAGCTCGAACACTGAACAGGTCATTCCAATTTTTAGTTTCTACGTGTGAGAAACAAATCATCTTCTTCAGGACAAAATTACCCACATTGATAAGATTTCACCGGTGCCTTCCACAAGCACGTGTAGTAGAGAGCTTTTGGACAACATGATAGTCGTTTCTGAATCTGCTGGAGTCACAATTGTCATTAACATGTCAGAATGGGGACAGCGTGTTTTTCTGTACTCTCGAGTCCTCCCATGGCTGTGGCAGGGCTCAGAGTAGAACAGCTTGCTGCAGTTCTGCAGAGCAGTAAAAGGCTTTGTGTTATCCCTGCAGCCTCAGCAACAGTGAGACCTTGCAGGCTCAGTTAATGCAGGAGAATACATAATACAGAGCTCTGGGCCCTTGTACACTTCATATAGTGCATCTCAAAGCACTTTAACAAAGCAGACGGCTATTCAGAGTCACGGGGAACTGAAATGACTTGTCCAAAGTTACCAGTGGCCATTTATAAAATTTAATAATCTTAAGATTATTGATTACATTTATTTAAATATTAAATGACAGAACTCTTTGGACAAGAGAGACTTCAAACGTGCCATGCCTAACAGCAGGTTGATTTGTTCATTAAAAAAACTGGTAGAGCATCCGTGCTTATAAAGGAAGGGCAACAATCTTCAGAGATTGCATGCCCAAGATAGGTCAGGAATGGGCTGGATTTGGGAAGCAGTAAAGGATTAATGAACCTTAGCAACAACTTGGAACTTGAAAATTAATAGAATCATCCCCCAGAAGAACAAAGTATGGAGCACAGCTATGATGATATCTCTGAGGAATTAACACTAGATAGGATACGGCTATGATAGTATGTGATATTATACTGACAAATCTACTGCACTGTCATTTGAAAAGCTCTGGGGGTTCCCCATCAAAATCAGAATGGGTCCAGTTGGCAGCACTGAAAACAGGCATTACCTAGATGTTATCAGCAGCTGCAGAACAGACACTCAGCACATTTGTGGTACCAGCCAAAGAGGAAAGTCCTGGGATTAGTACAAATGGTCAGGACAGCAAGAAGGATGCTGCTGGCAATAATGCGTGAAACAATTCAATATTCACTTACTGTTCTGGAGTTTGCATCGGGCGGCTTGAGATGTAACTACGGCATTCATCAGGTGCAGCTGATGCCTGACTTTTGTCGATGATGACGCTGCCCACCTCAGATCTATACAGACAATATAAATCATCAGCTAAAGCAAATGGGTGGTCCATCTCATAATCATCACATAGCTACGTGACACGGAAACCAGCATTGCTGAGCAGCAAAGCAGCTTAAGAGATGTACCCTCTCTTCAGCAACTTACTGCCTCTGTGTATATCATTCATGAAAAGGACATCAGGTTTTAGAAGCAAAGCCAAGGTTTTTAGGAGTTTTTCAACCTGCTTAATCCTTCTTCCCAATATTTTACTATGACAAGCCTCAAATCACCAGAGGAAATTTCTTTCTGATAAAGAAGCATGTCAGGATTAGATTTCTTCTAGGACTTGTTTTGCATACCAGGGTTTACCTGTCAGATAAACAACAGTAAGGATGTGACGTACATTAAAAGCTATGTCCACGCAGTGTTTTGAGACTGACACTATGCTTCTTACTTCTCTTAACCTTTTCTCCTCCCAGTGTTTCCACTGCACTGTTCTCTTAGGTCTCTCGTATCAGAGGGTTAGCACTTTTTGCAACAAATCCATTACTGTCTCAGTTCATGAAATTATGAGGGAGACTGCTGCCACAGCGCAATTCTGTACATCAAGAACTGATATGTGGTAACAAGATAAAACACACAAGCATTTCTGTTCAGCGCATGTTGTCATACAGCCATACACAAGTCAGTCATTTGCCTCCTCTCTCCTAGACACCCACCTTTTGCTCCCAGAAGGTTTCGGCTCTTGCTCTGTTTCCTCTGTTTTTTTCCCTGGTATTAACTTTTCAGCACTGTCCAAGAGGGCACTAAGTGCCACTCTCCGGAAGACATTGCCATGAGCCTCCTTGATAAACTGGACCAGCTGTCGGATATCGCAGTACAAGCCCTGAGTAGCAAGACATCAGGAAAATGAAAGAATTCAGTCTGCAGTTTGTGAAGTATCAGTAGTTTCTAAGGTACTTCAGCAGGCTATTGCTCCCCCAGCTGTTGTCTGATATACTCTCCACGTACAGGGTTTGTGTTTTCTGGCTGGGATCAAAAGCCAGAAACTCCACGCAATGCCCTTAGAAGCAGACAATGAAGAGCATTATTGTCATGGAACGTGCTCTGCAGTGGGCTAAAGCGGAGGTACTGGAATCTAAAACAGCTGCAAGATGAGGGAGCTGCAAAGATGACTTAAAGTCTGTTTTATCCCACTCATCCAGTCCATAATTTTATAAGGCATGAAAAAACTAAAGGGTGTTGGGTGGGGGGGGAAGTAGAGTGCAAAAAACTGCATGTTTTGTTTCAAAACCAGTGGGTGTCTTGGGATTTTTCTTAATTATTTTAGAGCTTTACATTAGAGGAAGAGAGAGGAATGACTCACTTATTCCCCAACCTACTTCTACACCCAAGGCTCTTTTTAGCTCTGAACATTCATGCACATCTGTGATGTGACAAATCACCTCTCTATCTGAGGGCAGGGGGATGGAGGGAACAGTTTTATAGGACCTGATTTTTGATCTGTGAACTTTTCCTGAATGACCTTGGATTATTCTGAAAATTCCTCACTAGGAACTGCACAGCCAGCTTTCAACAAAAAAAACACCCAAACAAATAATTGCATCTGTATACTGATTAAGGCTCTTTTTCCTAAGACGTTGAACACAAGATTGACTTGACAAGAGTGATGCAATAACAGAATCCTCATCTATGCTTTGCATACTATGTTCTCCATATGGAGAACACTCTTAATGGTGCTATGCTCAAAGATAAGTTTCACCTTACACACTAGCTAAAATAAGGTCCAGAAAGACAAACAATTTATAAGGAAAATTTACACTCGGTGATCCTAATCTAGATCCAACAATGGTGCATGTCTTTCTGCACCCCACCAATTTATCTCCGGTGGAAACATTCCAAAAAATGAATATCCATAAGAACAAGAGGACTTAGGACATAGGCAGACTGCTCTGCTGGTTTAAGACGTTACTGTGGTTTTTTTCTCTCTCTCCCTTCTTCTCACAGGGGATTACTGTCCCTTTGGACTTCCATGCCTCTACAGCTTTGCTGTAAGGACAGAGCATAAGAGTGCTTCTTGGTTGCTTCCATGAAAAATCTTGATTTCTGATAATAAAAGATGTGGTTTGAGATTAGCTGCTAGATTCTGCACCAGTTTGGAAGAAGAGAGCTCACATCATCTGTTCTACTGACTGCTATGTGCTGTGGGAGACAGCAGCAACCAGCAGCACCGGACTTTCCTCTGGGTGTTAGGTAAATTGAACGTTTGCCTAAACCTTGGGAAGACCTACAGAATTGCTGTTCAGTAGCTCACATACTCTGTCATGGGTGAGACACATCCTTAACCAAGTAAGCTGGCTTTAATTTTGCTGAAAGTTGATTTTTGCTGGCTTAATTCCTTGCTCCAGACTATGCTACTAATCCATTTGGGGGAAAAAACCTAGAAGCTGCTTGAACAGAGAGGAAAACGCAATTCGGAGTGCAAAACTTTTGCCCTGGCTAAGTCCCCAGTTCCAAGGCAAGCGTGAAAGGAGGGCATCACATTTACATCGTGTTTCAATTGTGACTGCACAGCTACACTCATGGGATTTGGCTAAACTGAATTAATTCTTCACTGTAAAGACTCACTAGTGACTCCCAGGTGAAAAAGTAACTTTGTGAACATGAAAAAATGCTTACCAGGTTTTCCGGGCTGTGCAGCTCATGCGTAGTGGAAGCACAGCGAGTGATCAACGACTTGAACATGGCACTCACGATAATACCTTCTACACTCTGGGCTGTAGACTTGTTGTCCACTGTGGTGAAGTTATTCCCAAATCCAGCCTTGTCTGTGGAATTCAAGCACAAGCAAAGCCCCTTGTTAGGAATGGTTTAGAAAACATAGCTTAAAGACACATGTAAAGGGATTCAGACACACGAGACAAGGACAAGTTCTCACCTAATATCCTGTGTTCAGCTCTCACAATCCCACCCCACAAAAATAAAGCAGAAGGAAAGGGTAAAACAAATGAGAAGGATGAAATCTTCTCAGAAACAGTTGTATAAAAAAGGATTTAAAAGATCAGGGCCACTCAGGCTTCCTTTTATCCACATCTCTCATTTAGACACATACAGAATAAGGTATAAAATTTGAGCAATACCCCCAGCTTTTCTGTTAACTGTTTTAAAGCACAAGAGATGTTTGATTAAGCTGAAAAGTTATAACACTGATGAAAAGAAAATCTACTGAACTTCAGGAATACCGTTCTTGCAAGGTGCACAAGGAGACCAAGTTCTCAGAGTCAAAAAGGAATTACACATTTACATGAATAACAAGAAACGTTCCAGTTTTGTTAGGTGAGAGAAAAGGCTTTCAAAAGCTGCAGGAGCTGCCATACTTCAAAGCATGAGCTAGTCAATAATTGATGAATACTCGAAAACTTCCTGTGGACACCTTCTTTACAAACGTTTGCTGTATTATATTTTTAGATGCTTTCTCTGAAGTGCCTGAGATCAGAAGTAGGTTAATAGACTAGCCAGACTCCCTGAGTGCTCCGGAGCAGCTAGTCCTACTCTGTGAACAATAAATTTTAACTGTTGTTGCATGCAGTGACCAAGCTTAAGTGTTTGGTCATTCTAATAGCACCTGGAATCATTTTCCTAACTTAAAAAAGAGAAAACATATACAACATACACACGGACAGACATGCTTGTAACTGCAGGCATGAGCATCTGTGTGTTCGTGTTCTCGTTTATTGCTATTTACTGCCTCACCTGAGGCACCACAGTTTTAATGCTCAATTATATCTCCATTGAGAATTACCCCTGGATTAAACAGGCCACTCCAGCTGGCAACTGGTCATGCAACGAAGCACAAAACTTCCTGCCCGAGGTGCAGTTGAATGAAAATAGTTTCTTTGAAGACACATGAATCAAAGGTAGAATCAAAGGAGAGGCCTTCAATTTCAGGTGCACTGGGTGATGCAAGATCACCACATGAGATCACTGGGTGGTCAAATCAGAAGAGATCCAAGCCTCCTGACTTGCACTGCCTGAGAATACGGTCTGTATATTCTGAGGATAGTAATTAAATATTTTTTCCTTTTTTAAAGGAAAAGAAAAAGGCATGGCTTGTTTGTTGTGGTACAGTTTAGGAATATTCAAGCGAGAGTTTCTGATGCTAGGTATACTTACTGTCAGTGACTGGCTCCATACAGAATCCCAGCAAAGCATGCAGAAAATCCACCACATTGTTGAGGGAATCTCTGTTCACATAATCCCTCATGGTCTGCCGGAACTGCATCTTATCCAGTTTGTACAGCTTTGTGAGGCAGTTCTGAGCCTGCAATGATATCCATTAAATCACATCACACTCAAGTACATGTTCAAGTTTTCTGCTAATAGCAGAAGGGTATTTTTCACTCTTGCTTAGCCAGTCCTCTGCTGTGCCGTCTAAAGTAACCTCCCCTAAGAACCAGAAGGTCCTGTAACAGAAAGAAGTTCAGCACAAGGAGACAGTGATGAAGGCACCAACAAGGTACCATTGTTTGGAGGTGGTGCTGAAGTCACTGTCAGCCACATCTCAAGGCCGCTTATTCTCTCCCCAACCCCAAGATAAAATTCTCACTGAATATGAATGAAGTAGGAATGTACCACCTCAGTCAGGGCTTATTGCCTTGGTGAGACAGGTTCGTAGCCTCAGGCATCTGATTTTCAGCCTCTGGCTCAGACTCAGCTCATCTGATGCACTCGTATCCCGTGACCAATTTACATCATGTGAAACGTTAGCTTTTTATTTAAAAGCTATTAATTGCCAGCTTCTTATCGCAAAAGTATCCATCCTACCAGGACCCTATGCAAGCTGGAGTTAGAGAATTTAAAATACCAGCTCTACGGGAAACATGAACTCTCCTGCTACCTACAATAGGGTGCTTAACTTTCCAGTAAACTCAGACATGTGATTGTCCATGCAGTCGATACAAATGGTGCATGCAAAGCAGTTTGGACAGACAAACACACAGAAAACGCAGCAGACTGAACGCATGCAGGAAAATCTCTTCTCATAAAGACCTCAATTCAATGAGTCTGATGATAACCTTGGCTCCAAGAGACCTATCCATTTATGCCTAATGTTCTGCATATGCCTAAATGCTCTCCTGGCTCAGCTCCAACACAACATAAAAGCTAACTGACATTGTGATGAATATGGTATGTGATCAATCAGTGCTCTGAGCAGAGCCTTTCTACTGTTACCACTGGGACTCTCTTACCCCATCTTGTCCCACTGTGTCCAGATCTAACACTACTGCTGCAGTCTTCTCAGTACCCAGGAGACTCGCTAACAGAAGAACACTGCATGACACAGAGGCAGCCAATCCATCTCTGAGCCATCTAGCTCAGATCCCAGAACCAAATTACAGCTCTGTTGGCATGGATCAGGCTAATCAAAGCCATGGAGAAGTACCCGGCTCTCACCCACACCATAGATGGGCACAGTATAAACTACAGTCATCAAAAATGCTCCCTACTGCAAGCACAGAAAATGAGGAGGAGGCATGTGCTGAAGAAAACCTTCGAAAGGCTCCCATTTGACAGGGCATTGGGTCGATCTCAGGGAGTCAAACTCTTCTGGATGAAGTCAGATGTCTGGGCTACATCCTGGGCAGAACCAAAACTGTAAGGAGTCAACAGTGACCATCCACCCTGCCCTTCAATACGACATGAGTCTTCTACTTCTCAGCAGCACACTAATGTGCCTGCAAGCACAGTGCACCCCCAACGATCAGAAGCTGATGGAGCAGCCCAGCAGCAACGAGTCATAATCACCATCAGGAAAGGTGGACACATAACTACACCTCAGACTTCTTGATTCAGACATGCAACTTAAGATAGCTGCACAGCTTGTAAATAGCATAATTTGTTAATGTGTACTTACACCAGCTCACACAGGGGATTTGCTCCTGTGTATTTGTCCCTTCCCAGACAACCCATCCATCGGGGTGCTCAGAAGCACCCTGGCACTCAAGTGCACTCTTAGCAAGCCTCAGAGGCTGGAAGGTAGCTCAGTAGCTGAAAATCTGCTACAGCTGGGCTGCAACACAGGCTGTGAGCTGGGGCAAAGACAAACACATTTACTGCCAATACACAGAAAGCTACAGAGGGGGCAGACAGCAATCTCAGCAGCTGATGTCAAAAGTACAGGGGGAACGCTTTAATGAGCTTTAGTTCTCTTACATTCTCCCGGAATACCTGGTGTCTCAGGCGATCTCCAGAGAGCCCTCGGTGTCCTTCTCCACAACCATAGGCACAACCCAGGGACTTCACAATTTTGATCAGCATTGTGAGTGCCAGCCTATGGGTGCTGACAGATGGGCCTTCGTCCTGAGTCACAGAGGGAAAGACGGTGTGAAACCCTGGCACAACCACTTGCACTTCGTTAGTATTTTACTTTTAGCAAGTTGCTGTCCGTTTCTCCTCCCAGACACTCCATTACTGAGTTGTTACTCTTGAAACGTTTACTCCATCTATTTTTTCAAGTTTAGGGACCAGCCCTCTCCCTTTCAGCTCCTCTCAAAATGTTATGCTATAAATGCGAAGCCCCCTGCGTGCTGCTGCAAATATAATTCAGCACTTCAAAAAAATTTGCCTGAAAAACAGAGAGCTGGCTTGCTTGAGGAGAAAAACAAGCATCTTTTTTAAATGTCTCAGGTGTTACACTACTGTGAATTGCAACTCTGGAGGTCAGCAACACCATCTCTTGGCCAATTCTCATAGTAATACTGAAAAATTTATGATTTCTGGCCATCAAAGAAAACAAACTGTGCTCACACACTGGAATCTGGTTTTCTTTATAAGCTATGAATAATAAAACTGAAAGAAAAACCTTTGTGATTGAGGGTTTCAGGTACTTTAACAAGATATTGAAAACATCCATGCAAGGCTCACAAAATCTGCTTCTGGGAGCTGCTTCACTGGAGTAATTACAGTGCTTGAATTCCCGATCACGTTTCTTTGGTGGAACCCGAAGCGCGCCCCAGAGCAAAACAAATTAATTTGTGATTGTGATGCAAAAAGAAAAAGGGAGGGAAAACAGATGGGCAGTTGTGTACACAGGCATGACCAATCTGAACAGCTCTTTCACTACATTCAAGAATGGTATAAAGGGAAGCAACACAAACCTTTTCTTGTTTTTTGTCGTTCTTCTCATACGGCCCTCCTCCTCCTCCACCACCACCTCCATCACTTCCACCTCCACCTCCTCCGCCACTTCCACCACCTCCTTCTTCTCCTCCATCTCCAGCTCCACTAACAGGAGGAGGCCCAAATCCACAAGCTGAACCACCCAAAGCAGCCCCTTTGAACTGGAAGGATCCTTCACTTGGTCTCTTTTCAGGGGCCTCATTTTCTTTGTTCTCACTCTTCCTCCGAACCTTCTCGACACAGGGCACCACACCAAGCTGAAGTAAGCACTCCACAATGTTCAGTGCCACATCACAAATCCTGGAACTGATGTCATGGTTCAGGACCAAGTAAACAGCCTTCAGGACCACCTGGGAGATTCAAACATCATATTTAAAGTCAGACTTCTTTTCTCTCCTAGTACTGTTTAGTGCCTGGAAATGCTAGTCACAGACCAGAGACTCATTATAGCAGGCACAGTACAAACTGAGAATGAAGTACACACAACCTTCAACCCCAAGAGCCTACAATCTAGGTGTGAGACAAGAAACCACAGACCGGGCACAGTCAGGCAGAAAAGGTAACCATGAGATGACATCTGTGAGCCTGAGAACACTGCTTCAGTGCACCAGGAACTGTCAGGTCATTAAGGGGAATGCAGAAAAGGTGAGATTTAAGGTGCCATTAAAAGAAAGGTGCTATTCTATTTTATAGGGAACTTGATGCATGCCCCAGGAACACAGCCATTAAATAATATCATTTAGTATTTGGTGTGTGCATTCCACATGCACATGCGCTTCTTGCAAGGAGTAATAGGATTTGCAGTGTCTCAGAGGAGACTTTTATGATATGCACAAATGTATCTGACTGACCTTCGTGTACTGCTGAGAGAAGTCATATAAAGAGGTGGAGGAAAAGCCCATCAAAACCCTGATCTCAATGGCACAGCTACATTGACAGAAGAGGGACCTGGCTTTCCTCATTCCTTGCCAATTACCGAGAGATCCAGCATGCCGTTCTTGTGGACAAAGTTGTTGGTTCCGTCAATGTGATCCGTATCCTCCAAGCAACTGTAATTGATGCAGGAGTCTGTCAGGCTCCGTGGGAGGTTGGCACATGCGAGCGGCTCATGGGGCATCTCAGGGATAGGCACCTGGTTGCAAAGCTTCCTCATGTGCTCACTGAAGAAATCAGCGTAGCCCACATTGAATGAGGCCAGGGTAGTGTTGAAGGTGGCCACAGTAATGGTGGAGATCTGGGACCGCACTGCAGGGAGGAAAATGGCTACCTGTAAATTTCCATCTCCAAAGCTATGAAATGGCAGCTTGCGATGCTAAAAGACAAAACAGGCTTCTAATTCCTATCTTGAGTACAAGGATGAAAGCAAAGACTCATTTCTTCATTTAAGCCGGTGTAAATTAGAACAACCCCAAGCTTCCTCTAGCAGTACAGTTCCATGGCAGCTTAAGTTGATCTCAGGCTACTGGGCAGTTAAGTAGATCAGGGAGCTCAGCCAGCCTAAATCTAATCCAAAACAGGGATTAGAGTTTGGCTAGCTTTGCTCCCTGTATTGGTCCAGCGCCTGGTCTTAAAAACAACACTGCCCCTGCAAGGGAAGGAGGAAGGACTGCAGCTGGATGCAGGAGTGAAGGTAGGGTAATAGCCGCACCAATTTGGAACAGCTTTCTAAGTCACACTAGTTTGAAATATTTCATCACAACAGTTGGGAAAAGTGGAGCAGTGTGTTCCTAGCAGTATCTGTGACAGTCTAAACCATCTCCAAAATGCAAAGCTGACTGATGAGAGAGGCAACGTGATGTCTAAGTTCACAATGCTCAGAGAAGGGACCTCATGACATAGCCAAGATTAACTTCAAATTGGTTAGCTCAGGTAGTGACAGCATTTCAGCTATACAGGCCAATTGTTATCAAGGATTCACCGGGATTTTACAACCATGCTGAACTTCAGGCCACAATGTCAGTAATTTCCCACACTTAGCACTTTGTAAGTAGGTTTACACATCCTGTAGTGTAGAAAGGGCAGCACTGTGTCCCACAGTGTTGATTGGACCATTGTCTGCCAGACAGTACAGTAACAGGGCTGTGGACTAACAATGAACCTCTGTCTAAGGTTATTTAATAAGTTCCAATGGATAAAGTAACATACACCTAACAGGAATCTTCAAGCACTGACTCAACGATGGACTGGTTATATTATGCAAATAACAACTTACCAGAGTGGTGACTACATTTTCTCATAGACAGTGTGACCCTGCCAGGACTGAACTAGCACTATTTATTAGGAGAAACGTTCCAAGGCTGATAGAACCTTGCACTAGGCTACAATTTGGCCAATGATCAGGACAGGAATTAGCTGCTTTTAATCACAGGATTACTTGCTGGCAAGTGTGATTTTCAATGGCATTCACTGAAGTTCGCATGGTGAAGATAACAACCAAGATGGAATTAGGAAATTTTGTTCCTGAGCTACTAAGTTTGATGAATATCCAAGGGCAGCTATTTTTTGTTCCACTAAGGTTTTGCTTAGTTTGTTTTGAAATGGGTAGCGAAAATCCATACTCAAATCCTATCTAAAGTTACTTTTCCTGTGTTGTATCTTTATTTCATTATCACTGATAGAGCTGACTGCTGGATGGGAATCACAGAGGCAGGGAAGGAGGACTAAAGACTCTTCATTTACTTCCATGCATGCCTGCAGCATGTGTCCATGTGCCCATTACTCCTCTTGAGCAGTACCTAGGACATAACTAATTTTTCACCTCTGCTTTTCAGTGTGCCAGCCAGAAGAAATGAGTTTATTAGCAAATGTCTCCTGGCCAGGGAAAATAGACAACAGATGGGAAATCATGAATGACCAGTACGCTTGGATATAGTTGGCCACGCAAAAGACTATGTAGTATTTGTACTTACTTTCTAACTACAGAATGGTTCTTTCAAAGTCACAGACTACCACTAGAAATAGCATGATTTGTCCTATTATTTGTATAGCTGCTGCACAATTGCAGCTGGGGTACAACTAGAAAAAATAAGCATTGCATATGGGTACTGTCCTACAGAACAAATGCAGGCTGGGAAGACAGACTGTACAAAATTGATCCAGGAGAAGAGATTTGCTCAGGAGACACAGAGCAAAGAAGAAGATGTGCCCAAGCTAGATTAAAACTGACACAAATCCACCCCCTCTCAGACTATTCAGATTTGCTGTGCTAAAAGAGTGTGGATCTTTGAGAGCTCCAAGGCTATAGCACATATCACACGAGTGCATCTGTAGCCTCCCTGGGTATGCTGCCTGAAAGCTTGTGCAGACCCTGCTCCACGGGGTGTGTGGTATCCTGTTCCCTCAGCAGGGTTTACGGCTGCACTTGCCACAAGTGAGGGCCAATCTCTATGATCAGGTTTTGCCAGTAGCACTGCACGGGAGGGAGAAAACGAATTCACTGTGTTTAGGCAATAGGAGCACTGCCAGCAAAGTGCTCTGGTGGAGAGAGCCCTGCTGACAGAAGAAAGCTTTCCTCTGCTTGGCTAACATCGTTTGAAAAAGGTGGTGTTGCCCTGCCAATAGAAAGTCTCTTTCTTCTGGAGCAGACTTTATCCCACCAGAGGCTCTCCCATTGTGGTCACACTGGCACTGCTATTTCTGCAGAGGGCTCCAAGACTGTCAGGCCTCAGGGAGTTTTCAAGTAAACTTAAAAGCCAGGCTTCTATTTGGAACAAAGAGAATTAAGGAAAAAAAAAAAAGAGATGTGGAGGGAAAAAAAAGGAACAAACCAATTATTGTTTCACTCATACGTGGAAACAGTAACACTTCCTCAGTTTATTGGAGTTGATATTTCAGTGAAACGTTTCTTTCCTGATGTGTTAAACTTACCTTCTTTGACTGTGTTCTCTCCATGGCTGTTCGAGTGGTCTGGCAGATCAGAAACCAGCGTGTGATGAGAGTGTGAATGCCTAGTGCTCAGGCTCTCCATCTCCGTTGCTATGTCAGAGCTTCCCCGTCTGGTGAACTTTCCTAGGGTGAAGACAAGAAGTGGACATGTAGCGTAGTCATCTGAGAGGTGCTTGGAGGCAAGGGACAGTAACTGAGGTTAGAAATTGAAGGACTAGAGTCAGCAAAAGCGACAGCCTTCCAGGACCCTGTGAGCAGAACCAAACATTACAGTGGGATATCTCGCAGGGGCTCACTGACATAAAGATCAAATGCACAAATTCTCTGCGAGGCTCTTCCCCTAACACATCCTGATTTAGCTGACACCCACATTGGCTCCCTCCAGCAGCTTCGGGAAAATAAAACTGGTCAGCACTGGAAGACTCCACCCCTTGAGACGAGTTATAGGAATTTGGTTTCTTATCTCCTTGTCCAAAAGAAACAGGTATATCAGGATGGAGAGTGCTGAAGCAAAGATTCTGTTAACCATTGGATCTGAAGTACATTATTTCACTGAGATATGAGAATGAAAGATCTGTAGGTTAAGCCAGAACAAGAATCTGGAGCTCATGAGATCAAAATTCATGAAGTTCTTGAGCTACTGAAGATATTGGAAAGAGGATTTGGATACCAAGTTTGCTATTCTGGTACAAATCTGTAGGTGTTTGTCTATTAGCTGCTGACAAAACACACGTGAATCCTTAAGAATTCTCTTTGCTAAATTCACTGTCCTGTGTCCCAAACAGGGACATGTTCACAACGGAGAGTTTACCAAATGATGCCATCTAAGCCAGTGAAAATGAGAAGGCTCTGGCATGGACTCAGGCAATCATTTTTCTGCCTACCAAGGCAGGGTGCCAGGATGAAGATCTGTGAGTAAGTTTGCAGACATTGTCCAGTGAACTTGGAAGCTTGAAGGAGCCAATATTTAGACTTAAACACTGTATCTTTGCAATATCAAGACAGTGTACGTTTAACTATCTGAGACAATAGCCTATTTATTTTGTATCCACTTGGGGAAGACTGTGACTATTTTTTGCCATTCTCCTAATGACCATATTGCTGCCTGTCCGGAGATTTCTCTTTAAAAGAAGAGGATGCAACCATTTCTCTAATCTATTTTAAGCTGCAGTTGTGTAATCCTTGCCACCGCTCAGGGAAAGCATATTGACTTGGTTGACTTCATGTTGCGACAGCAGCTCTTATTCCAGTAAAGACAGTAGTTTCCAGCAAAAAAATTGAATGGAAGTGTAAGTCATTCAAGGTCTGCTGTCAGCACAGCTGCCACTTGTACAAACAGTGGTTAATGCTGCAAACAGAGCCAAGGACATAAGGTAGCAAGAGGATAGATGACAAAATAAAGAGCCTCTGTTGTTCTCTGAATGTTCAGGACAGGAACATGGCCCAGAACCTAGGGCAGGGATAACAATATCTTACCTAATATGGTGGTTTGCCATCCTCCTCTCTCAATGCCGCGCCGATCCTCTCCGATCCCAGAGAAGCTGCCGAAGGAGAAAGTGCTGCGAGTGGGCGATACATCCAGATGATCTTCATGGAGGAGGAAGGGCACTCCCATCCTTCGTTGCCGCTTCTTCCCAGTATGGTGGAAAGGAATTGACCCTTTGCGTTCACGTTCCCTATCCTCTTTGCGGCTCTTAAACTGCAGGAGGAAGAGGAGCAAATGTAAGAGCATACAGAGGATCTGAAGCATGGCAAACTGCCATTTGAGGGAAAGCGATAGCACAGATGTATGGCCCAAGCGTAACCCTCCATTTTGAGATTTTTATCTTGGCCATTTACCTTAATAGTGACTATCTGTACTCTGGGACTATATGAGTAGTCTTGCCCACATGAGCTAGATTTGTATCTTGTATGGTTGCAAGCCGAGAGCTTCATGAGGTAAAAACATTGGGAAAACTCACTGAATTAGCTGGAACTACAGTGAGCACCACCACTTGAAAATCAGCACTGTGTGAGTACCCTCCCCTCATGTAGTTTCAGCAGAAAGATTTCAGTACTGTGTTTAGAATGTGCATGTAAAACCCTATATAATAACACACAGAATCACTTCCAATGAAGAGGGATGTCAGTCTCGCATCTGGCAAAAATACATAGTCCAAGAGATATTCAGCCGCTGCTTAACAGGCACTGAGGTGCTGAATCAGGTAAGTTAAAGTACAGTTTTCTTCCACTCACCTTTTTGAATATGTTCATCCCCAGGTCTGTGGAGAGATCTGGAACTGCTGGTCTACGTAAGTTGGTCAGTGAAACCTTGGAAAATGCCTCAGTGCTTAGTGATTTTTCCTCCTCATTACATTTCATTGTAAGATCCTGCAGTTCCCAAAAGAAGACAATAAGCACAAGGAGAAGTAGAGGACAATCGGCTTAAAAAAGGGCCCACTTCCAAGAGCTGTCATAGGAGCACTGTAGAGGAAAAGTACCTTTAATTCATTACACCAAAGACTATTTGCACATTGAAAAAAACCCAAATGAACCAACAAACAAAATTTAGAAACTCCCAGAATCCATGACCTTGTCTAGCATTTCTGTCATCACAGAAAAAAAGTACAGAACATTGTGCTGTCACTGAAAGCCTCAGGCGTGGCTGTCAGAGTGGTCTAGTGGCATGGACCTCACCTCAGAATCACAGAATATTGGGAGTTGGAAGAGACCCTGAAAGCTCATCCAGTCCAACCCCTGCCAGAGCAGGATCACCAGACCAGGTCACACAGGAACACGGCCAGGCGGGGTTTGAATGTCTGCAGAGAAGGAGACTCCACAACCTCTCTGGGCAGCCTGGGCCATGCTCTGGCCCCCTCACAGTGAAAAAGCTTTTCCTCATGTTCAGACTGAGCCTCCTATGCTCCAGATTGCTCCCATTGCCCCTTGTCCTGTCATTGGACATCACAGAGCAGAGCCTGGCTCCTTCCTCCTGACACTCGCCCTTTACAAATTTATAAACATGAATGAGGGCACCCCTCAGTCTCCTCTTCTCCAAGCTAAAGAGACCCAGCTCCCGCAGTCGCTCCTCATAAGGGAGATGTTCCACTCCCTCCATCATCTTTGTGGCTCTGCTGGACTCTTTCAAGCAGTTCCTGTCCTTCTGAGGGACCAGAACTGGACACAATATTCCAGATGTGGTCTCACCAGGGCAGAGCAGAGGGGCAGGAGAACCTCTCTGCCCTACAACCACCCCTTCTGATACACCCCAGGATGGCGTTGGCCTTCTTGGCTCAAGGGCACAGTGCTGGCTCATGGTCATCCTGCTGTCCACCAACACCCCAGGTCCCTTTCCCCTGTGCTGCTCCCCTACAGGTCAGTCCCCAACCTAGACTGGTACACGGGTTTGTTCTTTCATGTTCCCATGTTCTGTTCTATTCTGATTCTGGCCCCAGGTATGACTCTGGGTGGCTGATGTTCTTCTTGAGTCCTTGGTTTACAATTGTGAGCGATCACAATGGATAACTTTTTAAAGCAATTTTTTTAAGACCTAAGAGAACATGCCCTTAATAAAATATGCTCTTAAGCACGTATTTTGAGACTGGACTGCAATAAGCAGCACTGCCCTTTCAAGACTTGATTTGTAAAAACTCACTAAAGAAACCTAAGATTTCTATGTCAGTAAGCATCCTTCACTTGTCATAACAGTGCTCCAAGATCTGTCCACCGTAGTTCTCATTATAGTTCATACCTGTGAAAGCCCCTATAGCTATCACACAGAACGTCCCATGACAGCGAAAACCTTGAGTCTCATTTACTGACGGTTCAGTAGAGGGCACTCCACTCCCCTTCTGCACTGAGCCACACACATTACAGCAGCCTACTGTAAAGAAAGGCTTTGGTACAAAAGGTGGCGTAAGCTCAGCTCCTGGCCATCTGTTCTCATTAAAGATCCAATGCCACTTTTCATGAGATATTTGTGCAGCTGACCTGACCAAATTCCCCCAGGATAATTTTCTCCTGCCTAAATATCAGCTTGTTTCCAATGGAGATGCTCTTCATCCTCGCTTCCCCACCAGAAAGTTTGTGCTAAACAACCGGGTCATGTTAAAATACCTTTTTGCTTTCAATCCAGAGTTAACCATATGGCAACAATAGCTGAAATGACTCCTACAGCACAGAAGGCTTAGAATCTGGCTACCTGGATAGCCTGTTGTAAAACTAGTGAGCTCTGCAATACTCAGGTACGCACTTTTATGCATATGAAGATCCAGCAGAAGCCAGTGACAGTCTTTGCAGCTGAAGGCTTAAGCACCAGGCACCATGTTTGCTGTACTGGGCTACTGGGGACCACACATTCTTCAGACTTTTCAGACTAATTAAAGACTACCCTTGAATCCTTCCTATTAATTTTATCAACACAAGAACGAAGGAGACACACGACAGAAAGATTCCTCTTCACAGTTGTTTTCAGTTACATTCAGTCAAGGTATGCTTTTAAACCAGTTTTCATATATGACTAAAGATTCAGGGGAGGAGTCATAAATAACACCCAATGGACGGCAAATTCAACCCTAGGTGCTCCCAACACAAAGCCAGTGAGTATTTCATGTGGCTTGGTTCTCAGATTTTACATCTCTCTGGCCACTTCTGGCTGGCAAACATCAGACAAATTTATTTCAGAAAGACACAATCCCAGTTCTGAAATCCACTTAGGGTAGGTATCAAGCAAAGAACACCAGAAAACCAAATTACAGAATCACCTTAAACATACAGTGTGGTATATGATGAATTTTAATGAATCAAGCTGGGATTCCCGTTGAAGACTGACTAAAACTGTGGCTATTTTGTGCAGTAGGCTATGTGGCAATTATGATATGTACGAGATGGATAACAAAGCAAAATGGTTTGGGGGTTGCTACTCTAGATTTTGTAGTTTTTGTTTTCTGTTGCCTTCCTCCTGCATGACTGTAAGGCTACCAGCTCATTAGTACCTCTCTCAACCCTCAAGATATTACACTTGAGATTCTTGGCTTTGTATTAGCATTGCAAGGAGCACTACATCTGCATTAGTCTTACGCTTAATTGAAGCTTTGGCTCTTTGCCCCTGCAATGCTAATGCAAGACTGCAAAGGTCTGTGGGCCTCTCAAGGGTTCATTTCCTAGACCTGTCCTTGCACTGAACTCACTGCATACAGGTGCAATGCAGGTCTCCTTCATCACACGTTGCCAGGTCTGAAATACGTTTAGACTAAAGTCACTTCCTAGAGGAAGCCAGAATCCGTTTTATTCACACTCCACGCAGTGCCCCTTTTCCTATGCCACAAGGAGTGCTGGCATGCCACACTCATTCTTCTTCTGCTTTGCTGTTCAGTTTACCAGGCAATACATGGAGAATGTTTTTCATTTCTCTTGATGCCAACTCCTTTAGCTCAAAGCTTATATTTGAAATGTCATTTCAAGCACATAAAACCAACAAGAAGCGTGACAGTTTTGCTAAGGATTAGGGAGATGCAGGAAGTTACCCTGATAAACTGCAGAACAGTAGAAAGAATGTAGATTTGCCAGAAAAATCTACTGGTCCCTGATGTGACTTGCATGCAGCTGTTTCTGTCTTTAATCAGTTTCTGCCTTTTAAGTCTACCTCATTGAAACACAAAATGCCAATATTTCTTATTGATCAACCTGTGAGCAGAAATTATGACATTACATTAGGGACTGAAGATCTAGACCAAAAAAGGAGGCTTTGAGCACATCCCTGTGTCCAATGAGCTGGTGAAGCCTTAGCTTACAGCCCCTTGTGTTGATAGAAAGAAACGACAAATCTTAGCCCTCTGGAGGTGGCAGCCTCTCCTCTGACAAGCAGAAAGCCTTGAGCAATGAGACTCTGAATTTAAGAACAGCAGTTAAGTCCCTACAGTCGGCTGGCATGAAGCAGAGCCTAGGTGTCTCTGTGCATTGCATAGATTTCAGTCCTCCAAGTTGTAAAGAAGGGGGGCATGAGCTGAAACTTTTGCTGCATGCAAGACCATTTCACCTCCTCCATCACAGCTGTTCTGCCTGACAAATTGGAAACCTTTTAAACAGGATTCCAATTTGATGAAGTACAGTAAAAATACACAGGACTGACACAGAGGTTACCAAAAGCAATCAAACCTAGCCCTGGAGGGAAGAATGCCCTGGACAGAGTCCTCAGATTAACAGTTAGAAAGTACCCAGTGGAATTGCCAAATGGATTTAGCAGAAAAACGTTAGTGAACGGCAACGGAGCAAAGTAATCTGCAAGAGAAACAGTCTGGAAAAGCAAGAAGTAGCCAAGTGTGTGAAAGGAGAGAAGGGTTTCACCGTATAGAGAAGAACCAGCACAATACTAGTGTGAACAGGGCCTATGAGGGACAACCCCGTTGATGCTGCCACTGTACTGCTAATCACTGCCTGCACTCCCTGGTGCACTAGTCAATAACCTCGTTAATGTGCAAAATAACCGAGCAAAGGCAAAGAGACAACATACGCATGGACACAGTGAACCACCTCAAAAGCAATATCTTCCAGTTCTCCCTTCATGAGGATATCGAGGAGGATTTTCTGTACGTGCACAGCAATCCTATAAAATCCCCAACCAAAGGCAGACTAAGACTGAACAGTAATTCATATCACCTGGCCTTTATGGAGATACGTGAAGCTTTTACAGGGGTGAAACAGGCAACATTTTATAGAAATGACACTAAAGTATAATACAATGTAAGCACTCCTGCTGCCGCTGAGCCCTTAAAACAAGTAACCATGAGCCCTCATAAAAACCACAAGAATGGCTCTAAAATCCTGAGCTTTAAAAATAACAGTACTAATACTAACGTTGTTTATGCTTGTCTCCTGGCCTATGGGTATCTGAGGTGTACAGGAGAAAAGATATTTCACTCTTCTCCCTTATAAAATGATAGGTCAAGAACTGCCAGAGCTCTACAACACTGAAAACAAAGATTTTAAGAAAAACCACCAAAATTCTGAGAGTTCTGACTCAAAAAAGACACTTGACAGCAACATTAACAGAAGACAGAGCCTTTTATTTGAGGTGTGTCATCAAATCAGATTGCAAAAATAGAATATGTATTACATTTTGTTAAGCGGTTCCATCAACTCAGTAAATCAGAATTTGCTGTTAAACGCCCACGTGACAGGACAAGAGTGCACTATCTAAAAGTAGCACAAAACAACAATGAGATTAACTGGAACTGCAGCAGCATCTCCCTTTTTATCCCTGAACAACAGCGAGCTACCCAAAAGCAAAAACATTTAAGCTCTAGCACAAAGATCTTTACTGCACCAGGGCCAGGAGACTAGGTTCCTTTGCCAGCAAAACAGGGAGCAAGACCTGACATTAGGGCTGTTTGCCTACTGCTGTTTTGCTGGCAAATATAAAGGTAAAAATTACACAACAGCAGGAGAAGAGGTAACGTGGAGGGCCTTTGCTCACTGCCACTGTTTGCAAAGTCTACTCCAATATTTTAACCCAAGTGTTCGCCTGGAGTGTGCAGTGCTGGGCCATGTGCAATTCCTTTTCCCTCATTTGAGGGGTTGCATCAAAGAAGCTCAGTGAGTGCTGAGCATTACACCACAAGGCAAAGGCAGTCTGATTTCTTCTGACAACTACATTAGTATATTTTCACGTTAAAAAATAATGTTATCACAGATCATCCTAGATTACTTATTCCAACTCAACATAAGTTTTCAGCAGTCACCAGCTCTGACTCTTGCATCAGATTCTGCCTCCAAAACCCTCATCATTCTCAGGGTCTCCTTCTGAATTGATGCACATATCTGGCCTCCGGGCGGTTTAACCCACACCAAAGCTGTGCTTTTCACTAGTTGTACAGCCATCACTTCGCAGCATCACCACAACAGTTGCTATTTCCTTACTGCTAGCAACTGCTTACCTGAGTTTTGTGGGTATTCACCAGAGAGGGTGCAGCAGCCACCATGGAGGTGCTGCGAGGTCTCGGTAAAGGAGTGATCTCTGGCTCAGGTGGCTTCTCCGGCTTTTCCTGTAGCATATGCCTCAGCCTCTGCAAGTAGTACATTAGTGACCACTGCGTGCCCTCCTCGGACCAATGCGGCTGCAGCAGGCAACGCAGCACTGCCACATCAAAGTACGTGGCATAGCGAGACTTCTGGCATGGTGGGATCACCAAGGACACCCTGTTCCAAAAAGCAGGAGTGGAAATGTTAATCATCAGGCTTCTTAGATGCTCAGCACTGTGAATAAAGAGCCACTCAATGATCTGTCAAGCTGGCATATTCAACTGTTTCTAAGAGATCACTTCTGATACCGCAAAGTTTTCTTTGATAGCTGGAAACCAGTTCTGTCTAAGCATGCATGCTAGTCCACCCCAAAAGACCCAAGTGCTCTACTAAGAGGCCTAAAATTCAGCCACCCATCAAGAGCTGTAAGCCATTCTTATTCTCCTGCCCTCTGCAGAAATCACCAGGAAGTGCACACAGCTGTGCCTGCCTGAGCTTGCAGGGACATTTGACACTGAACCTTTGGGACTAAGGGCCTGGCTGAGGAAAGCATTATTGAAAACACAGAAGTGGATATTTAGCTTTCAACTCGCTAGAGGACTCAAGGACATGCTTTGTTAAGTGTTTTCTTGGATAGGGTTGCTTTCTTAAACCGTGGTTTGAAGATAGGCCTGTAATCTGTTCAGCTGGAAACAGACAACCCCTGAGCATCAGCTGTTCACATACTAGTAATACATATTTAGGGATAGTTTACATTTGTACACATCAGGCCTTACTTAAGAAGGAGCAGGCAGGGCAAGCTAAGTCAGTTAACCCTTTAAGGCAATTAAATTGATTCTTATACAAGCAAAAGTGTCATGAACACTCTTTTCCAAGATGTGGTAGTCAAAAGGACCATTTTTAGCCTTCACTATGATTTTCCTGCTTTTCCAGTGGTGTCATTTCCTGATGGGTTTTAGTATGGAATTTCCTACGTATTGTAGAACTTGGCATGCACAAAGGCAAGATGTCTGTAGCAATCCTCAGAAATGAGACTCCAGAGATTTCAGATTTCAAGAGCATCGTATCTGGTTTCAGAGCCGATCTTACTGCAATAAAATGTCCAAACTTTTTTATTAGTTGAGTTTTTTACACCACTTGTCTCCCAGCAGAGTACAACTGGCATGATCTACCTTCTGTGCAGTTGCTAGCTGCTAGGAGACAATCTGTCAGAAAAGCAGCAGTGAAAGGGAGTTGGAGGAATGAGAATCACATGGCAAAAGAAGATGTGAAATGCAGGGGGTGCAGGGACAGAAACTCTCAAGATCTTTTTTTTTTGGCCTGTGGAAGAGCACAGTTTGAATGTTTCCACTCAGTGTCTTTGAATGGAGTACTGCGATTTTTGGATTTCATAAAAATCAAGAAGCACTTCCATGAATTTTATCCTCTGGCATTTGGAAATCATCACAAGAACTTTTTTTTTTAATAAATAAATAAATAAATTTTCTCAATTCTGCTAAACAACATGCAAACAGCATTGGCAAGACACCCCCATCTCCAGCTAGGTACCACCTCATTCTGAATGGAGGTGTCCAAGGCCACAGTCAAGCAAAGTAGAGCACAAGTGGCAACACTGCCCAGTGGAATCTCCAAGAGCTTGAAGTGAAATGCATGCTTAAAGTGCTTTGCTGGATCATTGCCCAGCGCCACAAAGCTGCCCTGTGCATCCAAGGCAGACATAAGACTGGCAAAGGATAAAGAAGAATGCAGTGAACTCTGACACCACTTGGAATCACGTGAACCCTGCTCCGTATTACACGCCTGGGCAGGCAGTAAGGCTGGGCTGGGAACAACGCGCGCATCTAGACCTCAAACCTGCAGTAGCTGGTTTGCTGTCAGCCACACAGGCCAATGTCGAAGGCACTTTGTGACTGCAGACCAGCCTGTCTGTGTCACCATATGTCACTACATGCAATCTAAAGACTCAAAGCTTCTCCCCTAGTGCTGTATTCAAGGTAAAAATGGTACGAGTTTGATGACTTTAAAATGAGCTGTTAGAAAAACCTGAAAAACTGAATCAGGAAGGAGAAAATAATGATAATTAGAAAGATGCTATAAAATTTTCCCCATAAACCTGATGTGAAGGTTTCTTTTGTCACAGTCAAGATTATGTCACATAGATGCAACCTGTAAAAGAACGGAAGGGTGGCTTGGCTACTCAAAGCATCCGAGCAAAGGAAATAAAGCCCATCACCCCAGTAGCAGCTCTAAAGGATGATGCTTTGCTCCCTGGGCACTTTGCAGGACCAAGATCAGTGTCTAAGTCCAGTCTTTCATGCTCCCCCACGTGGCAACCCAAGGCAAACCCAAGGCACAACACAGCTTGGAGCAAGACATGTTCTCCTTATGAAATATTTGTCACTGAATTCCTTCCTGCAAAGTCAACTTCCCAAGCAGTGTGTTCAAGACAGAAGCTGGACAAAGGGCTGTGGCTTTTTTTGCTTCAGTGTTCAGTGTTCAGTGTTCAGTGTTCAGTGCTTAGTGAAGAATTTCACTAAGTGGACCAGGGATAATTAGACAGGATCAGAAGAACAAACCATTTGCTAAAGAAGTGCCCGAGGAAACAGAAATTAAACTCTGTGCTTCCTTTAGAAGGAAACCGAGTGTTCATGCAATCGGCTTTCGGTTGCTTGTGATTGCAGGGAGAGTGGAAAGGCAGCCTTCCTTCAACCCCGGCCCAAGGACAAAGGAATACTGCGGCTGTTGGTAAGTAGAGTAAACAACATTTGTTCCCCAGTTGTCTGTTGCTTGGCAACCAAAGCTCGCTGTACAGTTTTAACTGATCAATGAGTCCTCAAATGAGGAGACATAATGATGCTCTCTTCAAAGCCTGTCTGAAGCTTCATCCCCATAGCAACTACCAGACCCAGCTTGACAAATTGATCACCTGATGCTGTCTTCTTAAAAGGCTGCTTATTTTTTTATAGCTGTGCAGTCTCTGAGCAGCAGTGTTCACACACAGAAAGGCAGTTCTGTTCCCAACTTCAGTTTTACTGGCTCAAATTAATACAAATTAAACAAAGACCCAGAACTGACAGCAGGCTTGATACAAAATCCCAAGGGAAGCCTCCTGATGGGATCAGAACAGCTGTGCCCTTTCCACCAGTGAAAAGGTACATCAAACCCCTTTCTGAGAAATCAGAGCCCTTCCTAGACTATATGCAGAAACCCACTCCATCCACATTTTTTTCTGTCTCTGCAATGAAGCAATTTCTTAAAACACTGCAGTGCTTTGGATATGACATTTCCCAAAAACAATAAGCAACAGGACCAAAATCATCAGGAGGAGTTTAAGTGACACTCCTAAATCCATAGATATCTAAAAATATATGTAGGCTGCCCTCCTTCTCCACCCCCTTAAAACACTCATCAGCTTCACTGACTTCATGGTACTACCAAGCGTTCATTACTACTGAAAATCTGGTTCTATCTTCACCTGCCCAAATCTAGATTAAAAGAAGTTGATTTATCAGTGCCATACTGGAAAACCGTGGCCTGAGCCTTGCAGGGCAAGCTGGGAGGAAGTTTGCATGGCTGCACTTTGTTGTTAGCCTGTTCCTTTGGGCCAGCAGTCTAAAGCAAGCTAAGCAGCAGGATGCAGAGAAGACACAATGAAGGCAATGGAGAGGCTTGCAAAATTCCTTTGCTAAAGGCAAAGAAAATGTGATTAGAAGGAAGCCAGAGAAGATATCAACTGCCTGAGGCTGAATCTGGCTAAGGAGGGTTAAACCTGCAGGTTATTTGTTAGTGTCTTTAATTACAAGAAACCAACAATTAGAAAAGACCAAAGAAACTGTCCCAACAGGCCAGTTAGAGATTTCTCCAATGAAAGCAGCACTGAATATCAAGTAGCACCACCTTGTTCATCACCTAGAACTGAGATATGTTGAATTAAGAGCTTGGGATAAGCATTCAGCACCCTTGGAGTGTAAGGACAACAGCAGGTTCAAGATAAAGGACTTCTCTGACCTCCACCATTCAGTCACACCAGTGCAACTTTCTCTGAAGAGGTTTGTACCTGGGATGTGCGGTACCTCTCTCCTGAGAGGTTTGGGACGATACGCTTCCATCCAAGGAATTTCCACGATGACATGCTGAAACAGTAGCCTTTGGAGGTACAGAATCTGGCTGAGTTGTCTCACAGACCACCTGCAGTCCCTTTGGACAGTTTTGATAAAAGACAAGAGGTACGTAAACATATTCATCACTCCCATATTAGTCTTCTTGTTGCAATTTGTGCTCAGACATACCTATTACTTACACCATAATACCATGGTAATACTGTGCAGAAACTGATCAAGCCTGGAGCTTCTCTACTTGGCGTTGTACAGGCAAACGGTAAGACAGGGCTCTTGCCCAGGAAAATACATGAGATCAGACTTCCACCCTCTAAGACAGGATAAGGCCAAGGAGATCCTGAAAACTACTTAATACCCTTTGATTCCACGGCAGACAAATTTGGGAGCCTTCAGAAGAATGATAAAAACCCATAATTTCTGGAGATGAAATACTTTGGTGTAACTGCAAGTGCTGTTTCAATATTAATTTCCTCCCTCCCTCAGCTCCTTACTCAAGCTTGTCTGGCCTTAGCATAGAACTTACCTCAGTACGTCCACTGTCCAGATTAGGGGATTCACAAGTCACGTTCTGATTATTGGTGGGAGAACTTCTCTTAGCTGAGAAAAGAAGCCAAAGGAGGAAATTTCAGGAATCGCCTCTAACATTAAAACGTACCACTGAAAGGATAAACCAGAAAAGAAAAACAAACCCAGCACCTCTCTGCTGCAGGCTTCCTAGGCATTAGTCACAACCATAAGAAGGAAAAAAAGATTAATTCTTGCACAATTCTTGCAATGTATTATCAACAATATTGTCTACTGAAAATCTCTACTTCTTTAAAATTAAATTTGAATATAAAATTTATCCTAAATCCAATTGCTATCAAGTTATGTTTTCCTGTGCATATTAGTGCCTTTTATTTTGGAGCTCTTCCTCCTTCTATTTTCACATATATTCAGCTCCTTTTCTAGGTTACATCTCTCAGAACGTATTGTGATTTGCAATTTGACAAGTGCCTTAATCCCAGGAAACACACGAATGTCATAAGGAAAGTTTGATCAGAGATACCATGGAAGAAAAAGCACACCACAAAGACTAGGATGACAATTCCTGAAATCCCGTCACATTGCAAGATATTCAGACTGACTCCAAACACAGCATTGCAAAGCTTCTTCAGTAGATTTTTTTAGAAATTTGTTGTTTGAAGGAAAATTTAAGTAAATTTAACTTCCTTGTCTCAATTTGAGACAACAACGCCAAACAGAATCTTCCTTGATATAAAGAACCTCACTCCAAATTTCTATTTAAGTTCTGCTGAAAACGTTTTCAAACCATAACAGAGTATTTTTATTTCAGCCTTTACTCCTGAAGTTATTCCTCTGACCACACTCCAGACCTATGGAGAAAAATCCAATAGTCAAAGAAAACTTAGGCCTAATTCCTTTTGTTAGTTCCAGGGCTGAAATCCCACTTTCTAATTCCAGGAGCTGAAGCAGAGGGAGGAAGAGCTGCATGTCAAAGATGGTTTAAAAGATGGTTTTCAATTCTGGACTGTCCTAGAGGCTTACAAAGCCTTCAGAATACAATAAGATATTAAAGATGGCTTAAAACCAGGAAAAGCTGATTTAGCGAACTACACTTCCACTACTATGAACATTACTGTTCCGTACTTCTGAGAATGAGCAGGCAATGCTACAGTGATATACCCAGCACACTTTCAATTCACTACTGTGTGGGAGTTATGGAAAAGTATTGTTTAAAAACATAAAAGTAAAACAGGTTTTTTAGAACTAGGTCAGACACAAAGGCTAAGTACCCAACTCCAGTCTTGTTATGGTTGAAGTGCAAAGGAGGAATAACCCCTTCCAGGATGCGAAAGTAAATTCACAACATAAGCCTTCTTTGGAGCCTCTTTAAACTACTTTTTTAATTTCATGATATGGTGAAATTAAAATTTTACACAGGAGAAGAATCTGCAGTGCCAACCCTGTGCTCTTCACTATTGATTTTTGACCAGTACCAGTCTGGGAAAGCCTTCCCCACCTATGTCAGTCTGCTGCTAGATACTGCCACTGCCCTTCTTAGCAGCTAAGGAAGATATGTTGAAGTAGAGATACGAGGCTGACAGGAAATGATTACTCGACTGAAGAGTTTCTCACTTCCTATTTGTGATTTCTCTTTCATCTCCTGTGTAATTATTATGCAAAAGTTGGTTGACTGAGAGAAAACAACGTTAAATACTTTCAAAAGTCTGACTAGTTTCTGCAGAATTAACATATTCCTTCAAATGTGATGGCTCCAGAACATCAGGCAGCATCAGGCAAACAAAGGGAAGGTTTCCCAGCCCTCAGGAGCTACATTACCACCGCAAAGTCACAGACCTGTAACGATGTTCCTGATCGGTTTTACAAGGGCGTTGAAGGCAGAAACTTCAGGCTGCCTGTGTTCCCACATGGGCTGCCAAATAACAAGGCCACTAGCCAACCGAAATGTCAGGTCAGACTCCTAGAAAGATAAAGAGAGGTTGCATCGCACAAGCACACACAAAAGATTGTTGTGTCCAGTCTAAAAGAACTGCCATTTCTCCGAAGTACAGAGCTTACGAAAAATGAGTGATGCCACATGCAGTTCTGTGGTCAGTATAGGCTAACTCAAGGGCCACCGACTTTAAATGTATTAATGTTTGCTGAGTAAAGTACAGCTATTTAAAAATAATAGGGAAATCTCAATGTAAAAATATACAAGATGTTACTTCCAAATTAAATTTCTACACTAGTTATTGACCCCTCCTTTTTTTCTACGACATTAAGCCATAAAAGGACACTCCTGTGTCAGAAAGCAACCACAGTTGTTAAGTCACAGGATTACATGCATCCCCCTACCACCCAGAAGCTTCATTTAAAAACACATTGCTAAATGCACAAAACCTCCCAGAAGTTTGGAATTCCATCATTTAAGTCTGCCTGTGTGAACATGCTTAAACTTCCTTGAACACACGGACTACTTTGGTTACCTGCTCAGATAGAATTCTTCCCCTGAGACCGCTCTGTGAAACACAGAGGGGACAGTGCTGACCTAGTGAGGCAGCTACATGCCTCATTTACCTCACCTTTTTTGAGCTTTGCTTTGATGACAGAAACACACACGTTTTCATGGCCTTTACAATGTTCATCACTAGATTATCAGAGATTTTCAAGGTAAACCTGAGATACTGTTATTAACCCTGCCGTGTAAATGGGAAACTATATCCCAGAAAGATTAATATATTAAAAAAAAAAGGTAACTTAATCTCCAATAGCTGGTCTACCTCCAGTTACTTTTCATTTATTCAAAGGGCAGCCCACATATGCATGTGTAGCACTGGGAAGAACTCAGCATTTCTTCCTGTCGTGTCCCAGTAGCTTACAGAGAAAATGGGGAACTAGTAAACAAGCATGAAAATTCTAGCTGAGATACTGTTATTAACCCCGCCGTGTAAATGGGAAACTGTATCCCAGAAAGACTAATATACTAAAAAAAAAGGTAACTTAACTTCCAATAGCTGGTCTACCTCCAGTTTCTTTTCATTTATTCAAAGGGCAGCCCACATATGCATGTGTAGCACTGGGAAGAACTCAGCATTTCTTCCTGTCGTGTCCCAGTAGCTTACAGAGAAAATGGGGAACTAGTAAACAAGCATGAAAATTCTAGAATATACAGGAACTCAGTAGCAGAAGTAGGAAAAGAATCTAGCTCTCCAGACCTACTTTCACCTGCCTTAATCAAAAGATTTTCCTCTATCTCCCGTACTTTCGTATCTCCTCCAACTGTTGCAGCATACAAGGCTGATAACAAGAGCAGGTAGCAGCCTCCATCACTTCACAACTTCACAGACTTTTTCCAAGCATCTGCTCTCCAGAGCCAGATTCCCTTCCAAAGCCTAGCTAGAAACATAAAGGCTAAATGGCAGCCCTCCAGAGAGACTAAGACAGGAGGCAGGAGTCAGAGCATGCAGAAAACGTCTCCTCATCACACCGCTCTGCAAGGCTGATGCACTCAGCATAAAACCAACAGAGGGACTATGGCAGACAGGAAATCTGCAGCCTGCTTTCAACTTCAGAACAAAGGAATGCTCAGCCACCTTTGCCGCTGACATGCTTATACCACTGTCACACATTCCTGGCAATTAGCATCAAGATGATTAGTAATGATAACAACAAATCCCAGTGGCAGCCCCACAGTGAAATCCCTGAAAATCTAGCAAGACCCTTACGAGAAATGGTTGAGAATTAGAGCAAGCTAGAGCTCACAGTCCTTTCTGCAGGTTCCAGGGTCCCAAAGACCTCACAAGGGCCACAGATCTTTGACATTCTTGAGGGCTAAAAATGGCTCACTTCAGATTAATTTCCCTTTGTGTCTGCCTGACGCTGCAGCTTGTTAAAACATTTCCAGTGCACCCAGGGTGTGCTGCAGGCTGAATTAACTAACAGTCACAAAGGCAGAATCATTCTTCTCCTGCTCAGGGGTGTCTCCACTCAAGTATTCCCACCAGCGTTCCACTTACTTTAATCCTGTGGACAAGGGGAGCAAAAAGGAACACAAAGAGCTCCACTGTGGCCATGGAGTTCTGGAAGAACTTCCTTCTGTTATTCTCCTCCTCGTCGTTCGTGACACTGGGCCAGGGATGTCCGGGTGATCCCTGGTTTTCAGCCTGGTGGATGAAGGCGCTACTGCTCCCTCCCCAGCTAGAACCTCTGTCTCCTCCAAATCGGTCATTGTTGCAGTCCTGAGGTGCTTCCAGTAGCATCCAATGAAGAGTGTGAAGAAGCTTTGTTTCAGCTACTCCAAGCTTATCCTGATGTCCTGGATGGGAAAATGCAGCACAGTATGTCACAGGATTTCCATTAATGGTACTGTTGAGACTTTCAGAGCTGCACAGGACACTGGGCATACAATGTCCCGAAAAGCATTTAAAACTTACAATTCTACCATTACAGCTATCAGCATTCATTATGTTTGAAATATCCTAATTCATAAGTCCCCATTTGCTTCACAGCATTTGCAGTTCAGTCCCTCAAATGTCTTGCAGGGCAACTGAATGCACGGACTTAGAGTGCTCCTAAAAGATGTCAGCTTGACAGTCTTGTTTGTCTGTCTCTATTGAATGGCATGTCTCATGAAGAAAATGCCTGCTGAAATCACCACTGAAATCAGTAAGAGCCTAGTTAAATAAGTGAGATCTGGACCTGGTCCTATCATTATTTGATTGACTTATCTGTCTTGATTCAAGCTCATTAGTCTAAATTAAAAAAAGAAGGGGGAAAAAACAAAAACAAAACAACTGAAGGTAGCATAAGTACCTGCTGCAACTCATGCCTTGAAAGAAATATGTATTCCTTCCAATGCCTGCTGGGTGGTAAGGCTTTTGCTTAGTTCTATTATCTCTGGAAAATAACTAGCAAAATATTATGGAACTACGTTGACTCTCCAGCTCATCAGACCATTAGCTTCAGTGGAGAAGCTCTCACAGGCTACCCTGCTAGAAACTAGAACAGACCAAGAAAGACAATCTACAGAACGAACTAACTGGGGTTCTAGGGTTTAGAATACGTTGGCACCCTGAGCTTCAATCTGTCATATTTCGATTGATAACTTCAGTAATGGGAAAAAAACCTCACATGAGCACTAACCTAGCTTGTTTCGGTTTGAGAGCAACGTTGCGGTGCAGTGCAGCACATGTGGGAGCGCAGCTTGGACAAGTTCCCAGCGAGAAATGCTCTGGATTGCTTCCGAGAGAGCAGGAGAAAGGCCATGCAGCTTGTTCTCTACTAAAACTCTTTCAAAGGACTAAAAGTAAGAACAAAGAAGACAAGACACTGGATATCTATTTCTGCACATACCTTCTAGTACATACAACATGCTCTTTTAAAAACACGTAATCTGTAAGGTTTCATTAGATAACTGAAGCATACTTTAGAATATTTTTCCTGAAAGACACAGACCGTAGCTAAATCGTACCAGGCATATGAACACACTTGGCTAAGAAATGATTAGGCCACTCAATATATGTTCTGTAATAAAAAACAATCAAAGCAAATATCATTTGTATCTTAGTAAGCGCCAGCATCAAGCCAGACTCACAGTTGTGCCGAGTATTAATCTGGCATGGCAGTAATCTTGTTGGAAGTCACAGGAGCTAATGAAGCCTGTATTTGTAGAGCTGAGACCTGGATATTTTCTCACATACACAAGTTCTTTCAGTTTAGTGTAACATAAAGGGCAACCCATTAAAGGTATACGGGCCTTAGGAAATGTTTTCACACCCTGCCACAAAAAATAATCTGTGTACAAAATTTTTTGTCAAGTAGTGATGTAATGGTTTTGTGAACACTTAAAAGAGCTGATGGCAGCTGCAAGTTCATTATTTCCACTTCAAGTAACACAAAATAAGACTGTCTGCCTTTGAAATCCCTAAGGAAGTTCCTTATTGCTAGTTGCTCTGACCATTTCAGTAAGTTCTTCCTCTGACCAGATAAAAAGGTCTCATCACAGGTCACAAACCCAGCTATATTCCTTCACTTAACATCCTAAAGTGAAGAAATACATTACTGCTAATGCCTGTCCTTGCTATATACCAGTTTATCCTCCTGGCTACCTATTTGTTCACAAGCTGTTTCACCAGTTTTATCAGGCTCCGGGCAAATGGTAACTGCTGGCGTTCATGACCTAACGGATGCTTCAAATGCTCTCACTCCAGATTCATAAAGTTTCTCCTTCAACACTAGTCATACCGATTTTTCCAGTGAAATTGGAGAAGTAATAAGAATAGACTTAATTTCAAAGAAGAAAAGCAAAAAGGGCAGCAGTCATAACCTAGCTCTCCTAAATTACCCCAGGCATGGCACGCTAACCAGCCGTAATGTGCACGCTTCTGCATACCCCAGCAGCTGTGCACATTTGTCCTCTCAGGCTGTGGCCACATCCACCGGTGTGGGCAGACACGAGCTCCTCCACTGCGAGGTGAGATGCGCTCACGGAAACATAGTGCCACACCATCACGGATTTTACAGCATCCCCACAACAGCTTCGCTCTGACCAGCACGAAGGTTGAGAAACACGCACCTATCTGTACTTGCAGCCTCAGACAGAAACTTCCCAATGGCACCAGGCATAGGCAAAGGGAAGGAAAGATGGCCTGTATGATTTACACAGATGTATTTGGGGGGTATTCAGAACTAAGTTTGCTTATACAAGACTATGCCTGTAGCAACACAAATTGAACTTGAGGAAATACTGACAATAAACATCAGAGCTGCCAACAGACGTAAGTGTGCAGAAAGTCACACTGCCCACCTACTACAAACCCCAGGTTCTAGACAGAAAAATCAACAGACTTTCTTTACGGAACAATGGCTGAAATTGGACAGCATTAGTTGTAACATGGGGACAAAACTGCTAGCTTCCTGAGGATTAGTCAAAACCAATGTGTCATGGCTATCAGGAATGGGGGACAACATGTCTACCAGGGAATGGATGCCTCAACCCGCTCTTGCAGTGATCTGCTGGGGGCCACATTGTCTACGAAGGGAAACGGTCTCCTGCCATTCATTCCTCTCAGTTCTGTTCTATCAGAACCAAAGCGGCTGTCAAATACCTTTTGACCAGGGTCAGACTGTGTGCTACGTTGCTGCTGGAACGGCAACAGGTAGCTGCCTGAGGATGCCTACACAAGCAGGACAGAGCAGAGCAGATTCTGCTATGGTCTCCTATACAGCTTTGTTGGAGTCACATGAACTTCCTGCTCTAAGCCAACAGGAGCTGTACACAGAGTGAACTGCATAAGGCAGCAGGGGCTCAGCCAGGCCCCTAGCCCCCATCAAACAGCCAGGACCTTGGGAAACTCAACACCCCCCTGTTCCATCCTCTCAGGAGTACCAGATGAGTTGCAGGAATCCCCCAGGGAAGGAGGCCTAGAGGATCTCACTTGAAAAGAAGAAAAGAACCCAGTAAGGGTTCCCAGTCCTTAGCCTAGTGTATGTACAGAAGGACCCTGGCAGAGATAGAGAAAAACTATGTATGCTTCCTGAACCAGACTTCTGTCCTTGGAAGAAACCTTACTGCCCTTTTCTTTCAAAGCTGCACCATTGTGGAAAGCAGAGACCATTGCTAAAGTCACTTCAGACTGACTGGAAAGAACTCCAAATGCAGGCAGACAGTATTGCCAGTCTGGGGAAGGTCCTCTTAGTAGGAAAGAGTTCCTGGGAAGATCTAAAACATTAATCTAGGAGCTCATAGCACAACGGATGGTAAGACTCCACTGTTTACTAAATATAGTACTAGTACAAACATAGCAAGCAACGAAACACAGATGCCAAGCACTCTATCTACAGAAAATTCCTGTGTTCAGAAACTCAGTTTTCTGCAACTGTGTCCATAGGCTAGATAAAATAAAGGTGACCTCTTTTTAAACTTTGCTCTATATCTATCCTTTAATCTTCCATAACAACAAAATAAATTACTATACCTGCAAAAACAAATTTAAAAAAAAAATAAAGGCAGAAAAGATATAAACTTTGGATTTGCAGGATCATCCAGAAAACATTTGAGTTCACCCATGCCCAGTGCAATCCAGGGTAAAAGAATTTAAAACATATCTTTGAGGCCCTTACCCTCACCCAAAAAAATGCATTAGCTTTGTACAGCAGTTACACACGTTCCTATGGGGTCATTTACAGCTTTGACTCATGCACATCAGGAATGACATTGTCTCAGGGTGAAGAACTTCAGAATGGGGAGAAGGAAAAACATTAAATCCATAGTGAGGCACAAGAACATTTAAACAGCGTAAGGCAATGCAGGGAGTGGGTATTTATCTTCAGATTAAAGGCCATTATTCATAGACCAGTTAAAGTCAGTGTGATTGTTCAGGTAAGGAAAAACAAGGCTACACAGGGCTAGGTTTCTCCTCAAGTATTACACGATAAGGCGAAGCTCAAAGAAGCAATGCAATCTGCTCCTGCAGAGCAGATGCTGCACTCGCTGAATCTAGGCCTCCAGCATCTGCTTCCTCAATGCACAACATGCAGCAAATTCTACTGCAGCAAGTTCAGAGCTAAGAATAATAATAGAATACTGCACAACGTTGTGTCATATGCATTGCCAGATAGTTAACAGCCGATAGGCACGCCTAGAACAGTTGTGGCTAAAGAATATTAAAAGGACAGATCATATAACAGATGCCCAGTATTTTTGAGCACGCTAGTCAATACAGCGGTATTAGATAATGAGCTTGATGTTTCAGAAGACAAGCCAAACTACCTGTCAGGTTCCAGAAACCCTGTCTCGCCCACGCACGCAGCCCCCTGCTACCCTACGGGATAACACGGAGGATGTTCACGTGGGCAGATGTTTCTGTGCATTAGCAGGGATAGGAAACTGATAAGCAAAAGAAGGTGGCAGATGCAACAGCTCAGGCTGTTTCCCATCAGTTGCACAAAACTAAGACCCATTTTTGAAAGTGTTATACCATAATTTAATTATTATGTTAAGAATTGGAGAAGAATCAATTTCTCCTTCATCCAAGGGGTGGAAATGGACTGGAGCTGCCCAGAGAGGTTGTGGAGTCTCCTTCTCTGCAGACATTCAAAACCCGCCTGGACGCCTTCCTGTGTAACCTCATCTGGGTGTTCCTGCTCCGGCAGGGGGATTGGACTGGATGAGCTTTGGAGGTCCCTTCCAATCCCTAACGGTCTGGGATTCTGTGATTCTGTGAAATTCATTTTTCCAGAGCAACCTTTCCCCTGGCTGAAGCGTGTGATTTATGCTGTCTTGAAGTTGGCTTTTTGTGTTGTAGGGTTTGTTTTTTGGTTTTGTGGGGTTTTTTTTGTTTGGTTGGTTTTGGTTTTTGGGTTTTTTTTGTTTGGTTGGATTTTTTTTATACTTAGTAAATTCTGGTATATGCCCATAGAAGGAAGGTGCTTTAGAATCAGCCCTGGGGACACAGATGAAGACCTGATGCCAAAGGCACAGAATGAATCACAAGGAAGTCACAGCTAGGTACACATCATGGAGAACACCCCAAGAAGGAAGCTCTGTTCCTCTACCCAACAGTAACAGACATTATTAGCTCACAGTTGGGATCTCAGCCTCAGATTACAGGCACTGCAAGGCATCTTGCACACTGCTGAGACTCCTGGAAAGGACATAAGGCAACAAGCTCCATTTTCTAGCCTCTGAAGAACCAAGAACTGTCAATGGTATAGACCAGTGATGATGCTTTTTGCTACACATTTTACTCCACAACATACTGAGCCAGCAGTTCTCTAGCAGTATTATCTAGCAATAACTATGAAAAATTTATGAATTTCTTAGAAGAAAATTAGTCAGCAGTAGCTTCAGCTTCTTCAGCTTAATGTCTTGTGAGAAGGAAGTCAGAAAATTGCTGCAGAGTGACCTAAGTACTTTAAACTATGAAGATACGTGTCCAGACCAAGTTTTTCCAGGCTGTCAAGTTTTGCTGCAAGTGCTGAATGTACTTTAAGTCATCCAAAGCTCAGAAAAAGTTCAAGGAATTCTGAAACTCTCTAGATACCCAGCTCATTGAACTTGCTGCATGTCTTCTCTTTCTCCTCCCTTTAGACAGTAAATCAAGGTTTCATTCAAAATACAATTAGAAATAAGTTATTAGTATCTGCATAATAAACTCTCTTTAATTTTGCTGCTAAGACACGCTGCTTCTATTTTCCAGCAGAGGAGGTATTTTTATGTTGTACAGTGGTAAAAGTCTTGTTTAAAGCCTGTTAGTAATGTTTAGATTTCCAGTATTTTAAGTCTGAAACAACTGCAGTAATTGCAAACTGAAATTACATCAATCTCATCTGAAAGCACGTACACACATGATGAACTGCAGGTTTAGACCAGACTGTCATAGCTCAGTCTGTCCATACCATTAGTTACTCTATTTCATCATTAATTAGTTCAGTTACTAATATCCAAATCAATATACTTTGTTGCATTTAGAGATGCACATAATATCCAAATTCCCTGGACAGGAAAAGGTTTCAAATCCTTCATGTGATAAAAGTACAAAATTAAATCCACTTCAGGTGTAAGCTGAGAAGCTTGCTGATCAGTCACCACGGTCAGATCAAGCTGCATGAAAAGTTAGTTACTAGTAAGAGTTGAAAAAGAGAAACATGTACATACCACACAGGACGCTTCATACTGTTTCCCCAGTTTAGGTCTCAAAAACGCACTGAAGGAAGGGAAAAAAAGCATTATGGATCCAGTACTTCAAGCGTGGATTTTGCTTAGCTATTTTTAGTATTTTTCTCATGTCAAAGGGTTGGCAAAAGGCTGAGCAACTTGATGTAAAGGAAGACATAAGGCCAAAGCTATGTTCAGTTGCCTGTTGATGACATCTGACAAAATGCTGTTACCTTTTCAAGAAGACAAGAGTACCCACACTGATATGCCAAGAGGTAGCTAATCCACCCTCAAGAAAAGTCCTGTTCACCATGAATAAAATTTTCTGCCAGACAGCTTTCAGCCATTTTACCTCAGTAAAAGATTTTCAATATATTCTGTTTAAAATGTCTTAAATATTACTGAACTTTGCCTTGCCCCTATTTTAAGCCAGAGATTCATTTGCCAGTTTTGTATACAGAGTTATTTTGTATTATTGCTATTTCAGGACATGGTTTAGCAGGTCTAGCGGTGTTGGGTTGATGGTTGGACTCAATGATCTTAGAGGTCCTTTCCAACTTTAATGATTCTATGATTAAGTATTTTCCTCCATAACTGCTGATGTGCAAGGCTTATGATGAAATCCAGGCCTGTACCTTGTAGGTAGAGAACACCCACCCTGTACTGTCATTCCCCTCCAGAATGGGATCAGAGTTAAATATTAAAAAATATAAACACCTTATTACAGATTTATTTTTTTAAGACACTGAAACTTGAATAAAGACATTTTGTGACTGAGGCCTTAAAGTAGAGCCACAACCTTCAAACCTCCCAGTCTCCCCCCACAGCCCCTGCAACATTGTCAGTTTAGAATTCTGTTATGACAGGATTCACACAGATCATAAAGCCCCAGCCATATACTCAGCCTGCCCCTCACACATCATTACTCTCCAATCCAATGAAATAAGGTGAGACTTTGACGTATCCATTTCCATGCTGACCTCTCAAAGCATAGATTACACTTCCAGAATGGCTGCAAAAACAGATACAAGCAAAGCTGCAAGTCTAATGCAGCACTGAGGGATGCTGCTTCTGGTATCAGAGCTCCAGGAGTCATCTTAAAAGTGTGGGTGGAAGTGGAGGTGAAGGGGACAGACGACAAGGAGAAGGGGAGAGGTGTACAGGGATATACATACACAGGGATGTTTTAAAGTCAAATCAAGAAGCTGTCTGGGACTGCCACTAGGTTAAGCTGCCTCCAGTCCTCCCCCCGTCTCCAATACACACAGATTGCTCTATATTGAAAGCAAAGAGAGTAGCTTGTCTCACGCCTTCATGTTGCAGCTGCAGTAACCGCTTCCTCCCCGTCACTGGACAGCAAATGGCCTGCCCCCCTCCCCCCCCACTTCCACTGCCCTGTTGCAGCTGTATCCCAAGCACCCAGGGCTTGCTGCTCTCACCTGGTTTGCCTCCATAGGAAGGTCTGGATGGGCAGAGGGATGCCACGGCCGCTCTCCTGCTCCTGGCCCTCTGAGCTTTTCCTTTTCACCATATGGCTGATGACAGCTGCCGCTGTGAGCCAGTCTTAGCAGACATACCAGCCGGGATCTCCCATGGCTGCCTCTTTGCTCTCCGCAACTCTTTACCCTCTTCCCTTCATCCTCTACAGCCCACCCCCTCCCTCCCCTCGGCTTTGCTGGTGCAAAATGGCTGCAGAAGGCAGGGAGGAAATTAGGGGAGCGAAGATGTCCGCGTCCCTCTGCTTCCTCCCTGCCTTCAGCACCTCCCTCTGTGGACAGCTCCCAGCACC
>NW_010195927.1:0-2971 GCF_000695765.1 Mesitornis unicolor
TGAGCAAGATGCTGTGGGAGACTGTGTCAAATTCTCTGCTAAAGTCCAGATTAAACTACATCCACAGCCCTTCCCTCGTCCAGAAGGTGGGTCACCTTGTCATAGAAGGAGATCAGATTGGATTGGCAGGGCCTGCTCTTCCTGAACCCATGTTGACTGGGCCTGATCACCCGGTTATCTTGTATGTGCTGTGAGATAGCACTCAAGATGACCTGTTCCATGACTTTCACACATCCCTCCCAGCTGAAGAGCTGATGAGATATCGAGAGCAAAGCACAACATTCAGCCCGTCTCAGGTCCTGGTTTTACATGACTTGCCAGCACATAGATTAAAGAGGAGAGTTGTGTGTCACTCAATCTGCAGATAGCTTGGGGTCTGATACTGGCCTTGACCAGAGTATTCCTCCACCAGACCACATGTACAGCAGGTTGCTACAAGCCTGTGGGCTGTATTTCTGCTGCATGGGGTGGCTGGAGCAAGTTGGGCTGGCTCATGTGGCTTCCTAAGGCTTCAGCAACATTTCTGGTGGGAAAGCAGGAGGGTCTAAGGGTTCAACGGGGCTTCCACACAGTGCTGTGTCTGAGCTAGCACATTCAGTCCAGCTGCTCAGCTCTGCAGCTCCCTGTTGCCCAGCACTCAACCCTCACTGTCACTCCTGTGACTTTAAAAACTCTTAGTTCGCCTTGCAGAATTCATGTTAAAGGATGAGAATGTATATTTCTCTGTGTCTTCTCCCTTTCAGTCTCAGCAAATGTTCAGCTCAAACTCTCAGCAGAATGCTCAAGAACTGCAGATATACTTTTTTTTCTGTTAAAATCTCAGTGAGCCTTTTGTCCAAATTAGCTGGCAATGTCTGAATGGGATAACTTAGAGGAGCTGGAATCATCAAATACTTGGGCTGGGGGGCTCTTCATGGTCTGCAATGCTCCTTGCAAGCTAATCTGAGGGACGCCTTAAATCTTCAGACCACTGAGTGTGGGGAAAGCCATGACCCACTGCTGCTTTCATTTCTGTCCTAAAGCACTTTGCATATTTGTTTTTGTCTCGCTTGGGTGTGATCCAAGCACACATCCTTGAAAGGAAACAAACCCACATTGTCTGAGCATCCCTTTGCTCTTAGGAGCTGGGAGACTGCTCTGCATCATGTCCTGTTTCAGAAAGAGAGCCCAGAGATTTTTAACTTCTTTAGCACTCAAAGTGGGTATTAAGAAAAGGCTGGAGGGAGTGGAATCTGTTTGAAGGAGATGCCAGCATCGCTCTCCTCTGCAAACAGGCTGCCCTTGGCCGCAGAGCCAATCCTGCAGCTCCCACTGAGCTGGGTGGGCCAGTCTCCACCTCTGTCTGCATCCTCAAGTAGATCTTTCATCTGCCTGTGGGTGAAAAGCAGTGTCACCACATCTGCAGGGAATTTGCATTCAAATTATACAGGGCTCCTAAGGGCAAAGGGACTGCAGGCAGCTGGCAGCCTGTTCCTCTGTCTCTGGGGACTTGTGTGCTGTGAGTATGGACACTTCATGCCAAGTGTTGTGACTTGTGGCTTCCCACTGCTGGAGTAATTCAGGCTCCAGGCGTCCATCTGTGTTGCATAAATATTGCAGTTGACATAGCTGGAAACACATATATGTTAGAGTATTACAGGTCATGGGTGCAGAGGACCCACCCCAGCCGCTGGGTGGGTCAGGCAGGACACCTTCCCGCTGCATGTTTGTGCACAAGAACATCCCTCCTCTTCCTGCTGCCAGTGCCCCTCAGCTCAGGTCCCATCCCTTTAAAGCAACTTAAAAAAGCTTGTAATTGCAACACCTGGGTATTTGGTGGTGTTTCTTCCAGGACCAAAAACCCCTGCAAAGGGGATAACCTCTTCTTTGGAGCACTGGACCCTCCAGCATCGCTGCCTGTCCTCCAAGGGTGGAGGCAGAAGGCTCTCAGGAGCTGGTAGCAGGCTGGTAGCCTTTTACCTCAGCCAGACCTGTGCCAACATCAAGGCACCCTTTTCACATCCCTCATCAAATCCATACTGGTTACGTAGCACATACATAGAGTGTTTCTCTGACCCCCTTCCTGCTGCTCTTCCTCTGTGACACAGGGGAGCAGAGGATGAAAAGGGATTTCAGTCTGGGTAAATGAGCAGCCAAGCAGAGACCTCAAGGCATCGTGACCTTGTTGGCATCATGGACCACAGTGGACTATCATGTCTGTGACTGTGGACCACAGGCACAAGCCCAGCTTTCAGGCCCCTGTCTGGAGGAATATCCCAAAAATGCTGTCTGCTGGAAAAGACATACATCTGCAGTTGCTGAGGCTGTGCTTCGAGCTGCTGGAGGTGCCTCCTGCCTGCAGAGAGAGCTTGAAGAGACCACAAGAGGTCTTCAGAGGCTGGATGAGACCACAGTGGGTCTTTGAACATTGGATGCTGATGGACCTGTTCACAGTAGCCAAAAGGGGCTTGTTCCCTCTCCTTCTTTCTCTCTCTCCCCCTTGGGGTTTTGATCAGAGGATTACCCATGATGTCTGGAAGAAGCATTTCTGAGCCCTCTTGGCAAAAGCCAAGTTGTGAACAGTTCGGAGAAAGCAGAACATAATAACACCCTCTAAAAAAAGAAAGAGAAAAAACCCTAAAAATGTAAATTGATATCACCCATTATCCAACGTGATTAAGAGAAATTGTGGAGTAAATGCACAACCTTGTATCTTGCTGGTTTATCAATCAGATCACACACGGAGGGGAGGGCAGCAGGAGGGAAGAAAGATTTCTCATCTCAGCTTCTCTGGCAGCCACCAGCTGCTGTTTATGAAGCCATAGAAATGTACAACATGCTTTACAAGACACACGTGCTGAAGGCTCTGGGCCAGGGGAGGGTCTACGGATGCGGATCCTACACTTCCTACACCACTTCTTGTCTGCAGGACACCTGAAAATTGGTCCCAGTAGCTGCAGAGTGTGCGGGCTGCAGACTCATCCCCACAGCA
>NW_010195927.1:3002-62711 GCF_000695765.1 Mesitornis unicolor
AAATGTCAAGAGCTCATTAAAAATATAGAAGCAGAGGGAGTGTGAATACAAAAGGCCTGTAGGAAGCGTGTCAGTTCAAGTTACTGAATCCTGGAGCTGCTCTGTAAGCAAACAAGTGCTCCACAACCTGTGTTTCAGTGGAGAGAGGTGGAAACCTTCACATCATAAAGTCTAGCAGCTCGGAAACCTCATCGGGAGGTAGGCTGCTGACCCAGAGTGAGCATCTGAAAGAGGAGATGCCAGAGAGAGAGTTAAATTAAAAAAATTCAGCCAAGATCAGAAATGGGCTGATTTACACCTTCAGCCCCTGACTTAAGGCTGGAGAAAGCCCACGAGATGTGTGTGACACTCCAGCTGAGAAATAGCTCAAGGGTGCATGATTTATAAGTAGAGGTACCCCAAGAGAAGGTTCATGGAGTAAGGGGTAGGAGTTGCTTGATTTCAGGATTTTATTTAGATGCCTAAGGGCCAAGCATAATACCTAAATCCATTTTTTTCCAGGCCATTTGGATCTGAAGTTTCCATTCAGAATCCTCATCTCAGGGTAGGATTTATCCTTTCCGGCCCTCCCTTCTGCAGAATACATTTTGGTTCATGTCTGGCACCACATCAAAGATTTCCAGCACCTGATCTGAAGTAAAACATTAAGAATTGGATACAGCCGGACTTGAAACAACAGCAGCATTATTATAGCAGAAAACCTCCCTGGTGATGTTAATGAGGTCTTTCAAGGGGGCTACCAGCAGGATAATCTCCCCGTGCCCTGCAGACACTGAGCCGGGTGAGGAGGGAAGATGCTTTGGTTTCTCCAAAGCCACTGCTGCAAAGCAAGCAATTATCCGCTGACGAAACATGACCACGGCCGGGGACAGGGGGACAGGGGGAGCCCTTGTGTGATATTTCACGTTTCCTCAGGCGACAATTTCAACACAGCGCATTTTTGTTGTCGCTGGCATTCAAGAGGCTCCAGAAGAGGGGATTAGGGGGTGGGATAAGGCTCGCCTGCCTGTCTGATAAAGCCTAGCTGGAGATAAGGGCCCGCTATGGGTCTAATTTTAAAACTGGCCCCATCATCTTTTGCTTCTTTTGATTCAGAGCCGATTGGTGCTGCCTCGGTAAGAATAATAAGGAATTGGTAAAGGGACTGGGAAGGGCTGGGAGTCTACCTTCCATTTTCCACCCCAGCCACGAAATGAGTCCTCATGGTTTGAAGCATCTCAAGATGCCATGCTTTTGCATTTGAACAGCAAAAGGAGCCAGAAAACTGTCCTCTCAGCAGGGATGGCAGGTACTCAGGGCTCTGGACCTGCCTACTCCACACACATCAATTTTTGGAAAGCTGAAGGAGATATGGGATATACATGCAAAATGGCCAGGTGGACAGAGACCTACTCACCTCCTCTCCTGCCCAAGCATCAGATTATCCATGCCTCCAGGCTTCCCCATAACTGTATTTAGCTCATGATAAGGCTGGAGCATCCCCAGCCAGGGCTCATGGTAGGATAAGTGAAAGATGTCCAGCCTGGCCTTGAACCACACCCACGGCAGTACTTCCATCCAGAGGCTGAGGTTAACCAAAGCTTGTCTGTTCGAGCCTCAAGAATTGCCATTTATTAGTCTGTACTTGCTATAAGTGCCCTGAACAGGAACCCCAGTGTGTCCTTCCCAGGAAAAGCCATCTCTCTGGCCTGGTCAGCTTCAGAGACAGAAAGCTTCATCCCACTGTCTCCATCCTCCTGCTGGCAATACTCAGAGGTGTCACACTGCTCCCGAGCGTTATTGTGTTACTGCATTGAAATGGGGGAGATAGCCAGCTGGTGCAAACCTGTACAGCCATAGTAACTGGCAATAAAACCTCCTGATTTACCCATTAGTGACAATATCCATCTGTTTTAAAGTACAGTTTTTAGAACAAAATCCTTCTTCTGCTCCATGGCTCCCTTTTGCCTCACATTTTTGCCACTAGTGGAAAGGAATAGGGAGGGGGGGGGAGAGGGAAGAAGAGAGGCAAAAGACGGGAAGGGGAAGGCAAATAAAAACATGCACTCAAGGTTAGTAAAGGTATAATAAAGCTGGAAGGCAGTAATGGTCAGTATGGTATAGTTTGGAGAAGTCAGCAATGAACCTCCTGTGTGTAAATCCCACCATGGCTCCCTCCTCATGCTTTGATCATCAAATATGATTCCTAAAACATGCAAGCCCCAAGCAGTGACCCCCCTGGCTATTTCACGCACCACATTAAAACCATGTTGTGAAACCCAGTTAATCCCTCAGTTGGAAACAAAAGGAATGGAGGAAACCATGTAACCACCAGAAGGTGTCAGGAAAGCCCCATGGGACGTGCCATGATCCACTGGGTGGTGATGCCTCCCCAGGCTTGGGAAGAGGTGGGTAACGAGGGATCTGGAGAGACAATGGTGCATGGAGGGGATTAGGGTAGTGAAGAGGAGCTGAGTGACTTGAGACTATGAAAGGGGATGGGATAGATCTCATTTTTCAAATTTCTGCACAAATCAGAAAATGGGCAGGAGACCCTGTTGAGGCTGATATCCCATCCCCACCAGCCGTTATGTGCTGATGGTGGGACATCAAGCCCAGACCTAACAGCTTGGCACATACAGGGTGCAGGGGATCTTTTGACACAGTACTGGCATGTACCTGCACATTGGAGCTCAGCCTCTGTTGGGTCTGTAGGAGCAATATTTTGTGTCTCATTATCCAGTTTTTGATTTCACCAGGACCCTGCTGTGGTCCATGGCAGTGGCCAAGACTTTTCAGCTCTGAATCACGCCAACAGGTCAGCATTCAGCTGCTGCAGTGAAGACCTTAGGCAAGAAATAAGCATGACCATGTGCTATGCATCCCATCACAAGCCCAACTTCTTGCTGTTCCTGAAGGGAGGGCTTTTACCCTCAGGTCTTCTGGTCCTGGAAGACCTTTTCAGACATGCTCACACAATTTCAGCAGAAATTGAATCCAAAGCAACATAGAAAAAAGCAGTCGTATATCCACATGATTAGAGGACTCACAAAGTAACATTCACATTAACAGCAGAAACTCATTTATCTAGAAATATGCCTTGCATTATAACTTTCCAATGCAAGCCTTTGAAAGAAATCTAGGCTGCAAAGAACTGTCATAGCCTTTCAAGAGCTGACAAATATCCAGAAATGTGTCTGCTTCTCCACATGATCCACCCTGTTTAGTCTGAAAAAAATCAGAGTATTTCAGTAACAGTTGTGCCGTGACTTCCCATCTCTATTTCAGCACAAACCGAAGACTTGCCTTCTGATGCTTTTGAGGCCTTCTCCTGTAAAATTTGAAAAGCAGCCTCAGAGCAGGCTGTCAGCTCATGTAGACCTTTGTAAAGTTGGTCTCAGACCTGTTCTTCAGACCATTTCCAGGGGAAGATACATTTTTGCCTCCTCCAATCCCTGCTGTCAAGTTTGTTTTGTTTTGTATTTCAGTCTGCTCCCCAGATTTGCTGTGCACTATACAATGGGGTCACAAAACAGTTGTCTTTGACTAGTGAATAAAGTGACATCTGTGCATGAGAAAGGAATGCTTTTGGTTTTTATCAGGGTCAAGGAGGCTACAGGAGGCCACAACTGGCTATTGATTAATATGATGGAGCCAAACCCAAGGTCCTTCCATACCCCTCTTGTTTTCCTTTACATTCCTTGGCATACCCACAGAATGGTAAATTTTTCCCCATCGTGTTTTCATTTTCAGACCTCCTAAGACCATTTTGAGGTTTTTTGTTATGTGGTATTTCCATATTGCTTCTGGCCTAATGCTCTTTCAGCCAATGTGAAACACCACAAGTCCCCTCTCCACCACCCCAATAAAAGCTGGATCCAGTTGCCTGAGGTCTAACACAGCACAAACAACAGGGACTGAAGGCTGAAACCCCCATTGCCCCAAAGCCAACTTAGCTCGGCACTAACTTTGACATGAATGCCATAGATCTGTGGCATAGGTTTTCATGCAGGGAAGAAAAGGCTTCTTTCCCCATTGACTGCAGGGGCTTTTCATGGCCACTGGTGCATGCCCTCAGACGGGTTATTAGTGGTGGGTGGAACCATGTTGATAGGCACATTTATCTTTATAATGCCGAAAAAACAATAAAGTCTGTCTTTCCTTCTGCAGCCTTGACCCTGCAGCACTCAATGCCAAGCTGTAATGGGAAGGGGACATAAGACAGCTGGACCATGCCCAGAAAGCTAAAGAAAATCACTAGTTTCAAACCCAGCAAGGCTGTGAGGAGGGAATGGGATTTGCTTCTAGGACAAAATCCTGCTCCCTGAAAAGCCCCATTCATGGAGGGTCCAACGTTGTGTTTCCACACCTAAGGTATTTGATTGGTTTCCCGGCCATTGACTCTGCCATGGTCATCTGTTTCAAAAGCCTTGACAAGGCAAGCTGAAAAGAATCCCTCCAAAAGCACCTTGGGGAACATCCCATTGCTTTTAAAATAAGACAGGGCAGAGCAAGAGAAAATACACTGTAAAGAGTAATTCTGCCTCAGTAAGACAAATGGATCAAAATTCTCCTAGGTATTTTCCAGCTCTCACTGCTGGGAAACTTGAGCCTAGACCCCAGATGCTTTATAGCTCTGGGTGTCTCCTGTGCTATGGAGTCACACAGGTTTACCCTGACTGAAGATTTGACCCTCATGTTGGAGCCGGTTGAGGAGCAACAGTGCCTTCTAAAGCACCTCACAACTTGTTGGTGTCACCACAGGTGAGTGGGACACAGTCATGTGGTCAAGGGCAGCCATTGCCTTTGGGATAGTAGGGTCCTTCCCATTTACCTCAGTAAACTTTTTCTGAGTCTTTCTTTTTTTTTCCTGGGATAAGTGTTGATTATGCATATATCAGCCCCAGAACACACAGGAGCAGGAAGGGTCTTGCACCTTGTGTAGTCACCTACAACAGGAATTTCCTTGGCTATCCCCAAAGCTGAAGAGAAGAGCAAGTTGAATGTGTAAAGCAACATGAAGGGAGACAATCTTGACAATCTGGCCACACCATAATTTTGTGATGTGAGTTGTCAAAATCTATTGCATAAATGTGTGCTGCAGTCCTCCTTTTTATAAGGAAATTTAACTAAGTGGAGTTTTTTAGATTCTTACTAACTAAAAAAGCTGCATGGGGTGTAGCAAGTGTGATGCATGTGCTTCTTGCTTTCCCTGCCTCTGCTTCTGATTCTTTCCGTGGCCAGGCATTGCTCCCCTGAACATTTCCCCAGTCCTGTGAGCGTGACTCTCTGTCTGTGTCCTACTCTCTGTAGGACCAGGTGGGCAGTGCCAGCCCCTCTCATCCGAATGTCATTCATCCCATGGGTAAACCCTAAATATTGCTACCAAGCAGTCATTGAAGCAAGACTCAAGTCACTTCAAGACAGCGACAACAATGAAGGAGGTTCCCCCCAGCTTGCCAAACTGGACATATTCCAGAGGTGCATCCTCAGATGAGGCCTTCTCTGCATCACCAGGTTAAGCCGTGTATATCATTACCACAGGGCATGGGAATGCTAAAAGTTACAAGCATTCAACAGTAGGATCCTAATTAATTCTGCATATCTCAACACACTGGACATGTTGCCTTTGGGCTCAAAACGTGGCCTACATTCATCTCTCCGTACCAGGGGCAGATTCCACCTCCCACAGCTGCTTCTTACCAATTATCTTTCTTCTTGGTTTGGAGAGCAGGGTCTTTCTCTTGGGTTTGGTCAGAGGAAACAGAGGAGTTCCATGGGTGTTTCTGTGTGGGTCTGTCCATATTTGCTATGTGCAAACACAGGAATGAGGTGCAGCCCACAGCTCAGCACAGTCCAACTAGTACACAAATTAGGGGAAGTAAATTGCTCATACTTGTAGGACATATTTCCTCACAGAGAAATTAATTTTGACCTTCTGCTAAACTGCTAAATACATTCTTGTGTTTGGGAGAGGGTTGGGATTTCTTTAACTTTCTCCAGATGAAGAGTATTAAGCAGGGGGCATAGGCAGTGGATATTTGTTCAGAAGACTTCCCAGGCGAGTTTCTCAAGCCTGTCCTCTGCAGTGAGCTCAGCAAAGTGGGCTTAATATGTTTCTTTTCCAACTCGTGACTGCAGTTGTGTTTCTGTTCAGGAGCCTCTAAGCGCCAAGAAGTTGAAGAGGATGGTGCCAAAAGATGTGGCAGGTGAAAGAAACAGTCCATGGATGAGAGTGTTAGAAATGTTGAACTCCTTCCTGGCAAGCATTTATAAATTACTGCTTCAATGTTATAGTTTGTAGACCTGGGGCCATGAAGATAGGGTGATGCCGTGCCCAGTCCAGCCATTGGAACCAGACAGGAGGTCTGCCATGAAGCAAGTGGGGACAAAACTTTACTCTGCACCCAAGAGCTGTGTGTGCTGAGCTCTGCTCTCAGCTGGGGACAACCAGAGCTCTCCTTCACATTTCAGTGCACCTTACCTTAGGAGGACCCTGTTTTGGCCTCCTGACTGTGCCGTGCAAAGTGTGCTTAAGTAAGGGGGGACAGCCAAATTTGTACCAGACCCCTGAGCAATCCCATGTCTTGTCTCAGACTCTGGCAAGGAACAAATGCGTCAGGAAAACTGCAAGAAAATCCAGAATAAGCAAACGTGGATCAATAGCAGGAATTTCTTTCTAACTTCCAGCAAATATTGACTTAAACCCCTGAAGCAGACATGGACAAATATTGCCTCATCAGACCTTTTGAAGGAATTAAAAAACATCTTGCCAATGGAAAAAGAAATTCTACACTTTTTTATTTGCTTCTATTTGAATGTTCTCCTTTTTTTTTTCTTGTGAAAAGAAAGCTCAAGTATTTTAAGTTTTGGTCTCTGTGTTCAAAAATCCTCCTGCCACCCTCAAATTAAAAACACCACAACATTTTAAAATCAGCATTCCCTGTAAAGGCAACTGAAGTTTTACATCAGACTTATAGTGGAGAATCAGGATTTACGTCTGTTCAGAATCTCTGATTTTCTTTGTAATGTGGAATATAATTATCTTAATTCCTGATGCTCTCATTATCTGCATAAACATCCACTACCATGGCAATACTGTGCCAGGGTCACAACACATTATTACAGCATGTTTAATTTCTTCCTGAGGCTGATAATCTCCCAAATAGTCAGTCTTGACATTTAAACAGGGAGGTATGTGTGGCAAGAAACTCAAATACATCCAACATGGAAGCTGGCTGAATAAACAAAATCAGGCCAAAAAATTCTCAAAGTGCAACAAGGAGGAGGCTGAAAAAGAGAGAAGGGTGGGGGGGTGGTTCAACCAATAACTTTTACATCTGTATCAGCTACCTATAACACCAGAATGCTCAACTGCAGAAGAGTTATAACGATGCAAACCTGTGGCTGGCAAAACCATTATCTCATGGCTATTCAGGTCTCCTATCCCAGGGCTACTGCTAGGAAATGAGTTGAGCCTCTTCTTTAACTTTCCTGCATCCACTGTTGGCTCTCAATGCCATGCAGGTACATTATCTTCTCCCTCAGCCCCTGCTCCACAACATACTTCTGTTTAAGTAAATTACCCTTTACAGGATGTTGTGATGTGAATGTCAGTCCTGCAGCGTAAATTAAAAATTATTGACCTACACATCTGTACCCAAAATGACCAAAGATCGCAGAGTTTTTTGGTGGGAAATGTATCTCTAATCCATTTTCTGGTAGGTCAGAAAGCTGCTGCCATCACCAGCCTTCCCTTAGAACTGTTCCCTGCAGAGACACTGGGATCCCAGGGAGATAGTGACGGCATTGCTCCCTGCCCCTGGAGTGCATCCCTCCATCTCCAGCAGGCAGGGGGTCTCTGGGTGCCTGGTGGGTTACTGGGTAGATGAAGTTACTGGGTTACTGTGTGCTGCTGGGTGGAGAAAGGCTCCAGGGCTACTGGTGCTAAATGCATGGTTTGCAGTGGTTGGGATGGTCCATGTCACCCCCACAGCAGCCCCCAGTCTGTTGGGCTGTGCTGTGAACAGCTGCCACGGTTGCCTGGATACACCCATAAATTTTACTGAGCAGCAGAGGCTTTGATCCCAGATAATCCTTGTAGGGAAGCAGCTTCTGATCATGGCTTCTGCAGAGTTCACATTCTCCTATCAAATGTCCACAGGTCACAGCCAACGTGGCCCTGGGCTTTCTCAGATGCCCCCATGTCAGGACTTGGGACCCTTTTAACAATCTTATACCAGCTGCTTTTGCATCTCCAACTTCTCAACCCATTCCTGTCCAGGGGAGCAACTCTTCCTCCTTCCTTCCTGCTTTCCTCTTATCAGCACCTTCCCATGGTCTTCCCTGTTTCATCAGCACAGGCCATTTTTGTGGGATCTTCTTCCACAATCCCCCTCTAACTACTAAAAGCCTCCAGAGGATTAAACCTGTGGAAATGAATTTCACTAACAATATACTGAATAACTCAAGTGAAAATTTAATTGACAAGTAACAGCAGAGACCTGCCTCTGAGTACCAGCCTCAGGGCAGGAATTTGCCACAGATATTTCAAACATTTAAATTCTACTTCTTTTTTTCTCTTTTAGTTGCCTAATTCCAAGATCTCAGTGAAGTTCAGAGGTGAGTGGTTGTCTCCCCAAAGAGATAATCAAGGTTTTGAAACAGAGAGAGCTCTTCTTGCCTGGGAGCTGCACTCCATCTCAGGCTTGTTGGGTCTTCATGGAGTGAGTGAGTGCCATAGCTATGGAGTTTCTTACACTTCCCTTGGCAGTATTTGGTGGTGACCACTATTGAAGACAATCTGTCAAATCTGGGTCAAAGTAGCACAGCAATTTCCCTGATCCTACATAAGTTTGTTACTGGGTTTGGTCATCTCTTCGGCATTCTCACCTTCTTAAAGCTGTAAAGTCCTCTGCACTCTGCAATGATCAAAGATTCCAGTCCCAGAATGGCCAACTGAAGATAATTCTGGATGATATCACCCAGTCCTCAACTCTCTTCCTTCCTTACCCCATACAGGTTAGCTGTCAGCTTCTAGATAAATCCTCCTTCAACAGCTCATGGGCTATTGAATTGCAGCCACTAGCTGACAGGGTTACAGGACTTCCCTTGGACAGGATGGACAGAGTGGTAGGGCACAATCATAACACCCAGACATGGGCAGACATGATAACTCTGCAGATGGCTCTCCACAGCTGCTACTCCACTTGAGGCAGAAAGTGGGATAGAAGTCTTTGCACCCAGCTCTGCTATAAGGATGTCTCCTGTTACGCAAGGTTTGTGTTAAGGAGAACATTTCTTATTACATCAACCTGCTACTGTTTAGTAGACGAGGTTTCCATCACACCAGGACCCCTTTAGGTCTGAAATAGAAGCAACAACATTCTGTGGTGGTTACACCTCACTAACAAGTGCTCGGAGCTGAACTAGATGTGATAATTGACTGAAAGAAAAGTGAAGTGCAAGCTGCTCAGTAATTAAAGGAAGAGGGTGGTAAGATGGTTTATTTCTCATGGGAAAAAGAGGGAGTTTATTGCCTGTGAGACATGGAGAGTGTGATGGTTTGATGGGGAAGGGAGAGAGTTGTGGTTTCTCAGGCACTTTTACTTCTTAGTTAAAAAACATCACAAAGAAGAAAGTGCAGAAAAGAAAAACTCATCAGATGCCTTTTCTCCTCCCAGGCCTGAGTCATACACTGGGATTCCTCTATGGAAGAAGCCAATCTCAAACCAACACAGAACAAAACAACCTCCAAAACACAGAAACTCTAATCCATTTTAATTGGTTTTAAAATTATCTTTAAGTATCACTATCTCACTGGTGTGTCTTCAGATATTCTCCAAGCCAGCTACTTAATTAAAATTACTGTAGTCAGAAGGGATTTTATTTTTCTTTGAACACTGTTTGAAGACCCTATCACTAGAGCCCCAGGTTGCTGCCAAGGGCCTGGGGAAGAAATACCATCCACCTGCTGCTTCCTTACACCACTCTATCTTTATTTATGGTAAACTTTAAGGAGCTGGGCTGAAACCAAACACCAGGCTGACACTTGACACCAGCATGGAGCCAGACTCTGGGTGATTTACACTGGGGAGCAAAGCCAAAGGGAAATACGACTGCACAAAGGGAAAGGGTTGGCACTGCTGAGTACGGATGTGTGCAATCAGCCAGCACCTTAGTAGAGGTAATCCATTTTGGAGCAATAATTTTGCTCCTCCTATATCCTTTTTATTTTCTGTATGCTAACATAAAAATCTCCGATGGCCTCTATCCACAGTTACTTCACATTTCTCAAGGTCATCGACACCCAAAAAGTGAAAGATTAGATCACTGCCTCCAGGCTTGTATCTCAATTACCCAACTGCAAACCTTGAGTGACGCCAGTCGTCTGGCAGCAGACTGTGGTCCATGAATACATGAAATAGACCTGTGTGTGGCCAGGCAAGGAGTGGAGCCCAAGTATGTGCAATAGTTTTCAGATTTCATTGTATTCCCACACAACCTTGTGCCCTGTAGCTGCACCATTAACCTCTGAACTCTTCATGACCATAACACCCATGTTTGGGACAAATACAGCTCGAGAGCTAAGCCACCTAACCAACCTGGATACCTTGGTATCACCACCACAATACTGAGGACTGCGAACATCTTAAACTATGGTTAAATGGCATTACTTGTATAGCTTAACGTCCCAATATTTGTCTTTTGTAAAAACTGTAGACTGTAAAAGATTTTGGCCTTTGAATATGCAAAAGTGTTTAAAAAATTTGTAACTCCTGTCCATGTTTTTAAAGGATGATAATGCTTTATAATTCTGAGAGGGTTTCTTAGCACTAGGCTTTCATCAGGGACTTCTTTTGCTTTGTGCGGCTGGTTGTTGGGGGCGGGAGATTGGTTTTGGGGAGTTAATGCTGCTGCAGCTGCTTGATATGGGACTGGAAAGGCTGAATCACTCTTTGGGTTGCAGTCCAAAACTTCCCACAAACTGGTCTTGTCCCAGCAGGGGACAGAGCTTGACATTGTATGAAAAATCCCAAAGGTGAGTGGGGGGAGAATTGAAGTGGGTTTGTCGTAGCTTTTTCTTTCCGCAAATTCCAGTCTAAGAAATAAGAAAATAAGAAATAAGAAGACATCTACATCAGTCTATCCACCCCTTGTAGGGACCACGCCAAAACAAAGGAAGGACTAGACTTGGTGCTATTGATACTAATCAATGCAGACGCACAGCAAGGACCTGGAACTACTCATGGACAAGGTGGTGCCAGATACTCTGCCCATGGTTTGCAGCTAAGGTCAACCAGGCAACAGCAAGAAGCCTAGCAGGAGCTGCAGGTGTTTTGGGGTTCTTTGAAGATGTGTTGGTCATGATAGGCTCCATCAGGACCTGAATTTTCAACATGACATTTTCAGAACCATCAGGGGTGCAGGAGGTCTGGGTCCTGGGTGTATCAGCTTGCATTCAACCAGTTCATCATGGGAAGCCAGTGTGGTCTCTAGGCTTTGCCAATGCTGATCTAGACCTAAAAATCCTCCTCCCTTGACCTAGATGTTTTCTGTGAAGTAGAAAAACTTGAGTAACACATAACTTGAGTGTCAAACTGTTGCATCTGTAGAGTGCAAACACTTGATGGAAAGCCTGAAATGATGTGAGGCGCTAAAATGTCATTTGAATTCAGGTTTAGATGGCTAGAGCATGATATTGCAGCACTGTCAGGCCTGCAAGTTGTATTGATTGGATCTGCAGGTTAATTAATGTTCTGTGAAACACATGGTGGCAGTGCTGAATGCTGATCCTCAGCGGACGCAACTTGATCTTCAGTTGGTGAAAACCCTAATTTCAGCCCAGCTGAGATTCAATGTGTACAGTCCCTGGTGACCCCTCCATACAATAAAAGTAAATAGCTAGGAGAAAAAAATCACACCGCTTGCCCATGGCTCCTGCAGCCCCCTCTGCAATCACCTTGGCTCTTCGCAAAGGGGGGTCTCTCAAACCCTGCCTATCATTTTTAGAATTATTAATCTCCATTCTCGCTGAGAACAAAGGGACCTACAGCGAGCTTTGCAATCAGTGAGGAAAACCAAGAAAAAGAGCGAGCAACCTTTCATTGTATACACCATCAGTCATGGGCTACTGGTTTATGGTAAAGAGCTGACAGGCAGTTGTGCCAGAACCAGAAGGGTCCTAGCTGTAGGCACAGCTTGTTAGAAATGACCTGGGAGCTGTGAAAACTCTCCTCCTTTGAAACAAGTACAAAATAGTTTGATTTTTTGCTCCATTTACTATGGGCTCAGCAGGAGCTGGAGATGGGTGCCAAAGTGAAACCAAGCGAAAATCACTCAGCCGAGTCTTCCCCATGCCTCCGCTGATCGCCAGGGCATTTGGTTACAGAAGCATGAGTTCCTCTTGCTCGTGCCAAACATATTGCTAGGGGGTGAGTAATTTTGCCTTTATAAATTGAGCCATCACTGGGGGTAGAGAGACAGCAACGCAGAATTACACACATTTCTCCCAGTCCTTCTCACTCTGATATCTCTGGAGAGATCTGGGTTTGGTAATATTGCTCAAAGCACTTTCATTTTAAACATTGACCTGGGCTCCAAAAAACAAATTCCCAAGCTGAGATTTTGGAGCTGGGAGAGATGACCTTTCTTTAATGCAGCTCTTTGCTCTGAGGTGGAGAAACATGATTTTGCTTATTCAGAAACTGGTGCTTGAGGGAGTTGATTGAAGTGCTCAAGATTTCCCATGGAGAGAAACAGGTTGAATAACAGCAGTTACGGTTCACTTTTTTCTTAGCATTTTAGAACTTGAAAAATTAGTAGGAGTCTTTTTTCTCCGGTGTTAAAGATGTTTGCATAACGTCCAGCATGACTGAGGATTAATTCTGTCAGCATCTCTGTTTTATCACATCAGATCTTTTTTATATTTATTTTGCCATTTCCATCTTCCATCACATCTGAGGAAAAAGACAATTGACAGGTCCTAATTTCCACTCTATTCTGCTTAAATCAAATAAGGCTAATTTATAACAACTCAGTAATTCACATTTATTTTCTTAATGGGAAAACTTAAATCCCTCTCTGCTCATCTTTCTAAAAACAGTTCAAATTATTTCCTGAGCAAAATCAATCCAGGAATACACAGTTGTAATGGAAGAGATTGTACCTCTTCCTCTTCACCTGAACAGATATGAAGGAAAATTATAAATAAAATACTAGTATTATAAATTGTTTTGCTCATCAAAGTGGGGGGAAAGGGGAAGGACAACTGAAGACTGAAGATTTGGATCATAGCTTCAGAGAAACACATCCTACTGCTTTTCCCCTGGGAAAGGATTTTCATTATATGTCCTTATACTAATTATCTGTAAGTGGACTTCTTCCCCATCTTTCTTATGATTATGCTATGATTATCATTTCCAAAGCAGACAATATTTTAGCAAACAACAACTTGGCAACAGGGAGAGAGTAAAGACCAGCTGCTGTTATTCAATGGTGACGTAAATCTGAATGCCATAGGATGCCACGAGTCAGCGATGGGATGAACCGTCTTTTCATTGCAGTCCATGTAAGTGCAGGATATTTCTTCCTAAAAAGCGTATTCAGGTAAATCCTTTGAACTCTGCCATATAAAAATATGTGTCCTTTCTGTAGCTAATGCCAGAACTATAAGAAAGGTGACTGTGTGCCACCGCTAGGAAAAGCTTTGAGATGAACAACCAGGCAAAACAAGATACAGAAAATGGGTCCCCATGCATTTGGAGTGAAATGGAATGAAGTGTGATGGGCTGTAATGTGGGAAAAAAAAAAGTATTTCTGGGTTATATAAAGGATGAATTGTCCCCAAAGATTTGAGTTCACTTCTTCGGCATCAAGTTCTATCTGAAGAGCACAGTAAGTGATGCCTCAAGGGAACATGCATCTGTCCCCTTATAAATCAGGACTTCAGGCTGCTCCCAGTGATAAACCACTCTTCACCCTGCCAATATTCCCACTGAAATCCAGTAAGACGAGTAAAACAGGAGTAAAAAATTCACATCTCGAGTAGTACTCCCCTCCTGCTCTGTTTTCACAGTCCTATTGCTGTTTTTATTGGACACAACAGCCCACATTTCCTGCTAAGACTCTTTTCCACTATAATTTTTAGTCTTATTTCTAAGATTAGGCAGGTTGAAGGTTCTTTGGATTGGAATAGCAAAAATTTTGCTTATCTTGCTGGTGTAGGTCCAGTGGTCATCTGCCTGAGACATGGTAGACTCATCTATCTGGGAGAGCACCTTGGTCGCCCTAGGAGATGCACACTGACAACCTGCAGTGCTCCTCCCTGATGGATGATTACTTCCATGCAAGAGGCATCACACCCTTCTCCTGTCTGGGAGCTGCTCCCCGAGAAGTCAGGGACAGAGGTGCTCAAAGCAGATTTCACAGGGCTGAGATTGGAGACATTTGCAGCCTTCTCATGTCCCATTCTGTCTGTAACAAAATTTGATTTATTTTCTAGCACAGGCTTGCAAAAACTCCAGGAAACAATTGAATTAACTATGATGTTGGCTATGATACACATTTGGACTTGTATGGAAAAGTCCAAACTTTCATTTGACTTATGCCTGCAACAACATTTGTATTTATATTAATAAATGACACACATATATTGTAATCCCATAAAGTGCAGTTATCCTGAGCCAAAAATGACCCAGCTAACCCCTGATAAGACCATGTGAACGGGGTTGATAGCATCATCTGCCCTTACTTGTCTGTGTTCAAAGCACTAACAAAAGTGCCCAAGGAATGGAAAAATTGATCTTTTGTAGGAGTCCTTTCAGAGTCCATTGAGAGAGAAATTTACGTCCTTTGGGGCTTAGATCCCTTTCCAATGGTTCTGAGATCTGGGTGTCCATCAGTGTTCACATGTTGCAGTTACCTTGGATTAACAAAACTTCTGTCTTGTTCTTACGATGGTGTGTTGGCTTCTTTTCTTTATAATGTATCTTTTTATCCAATGACATAGTCTTCTATTGATGTAATATTGCTCTCAGATGCTATCTTGCTATCTATATAGATCTGAATGCCAACACAACCCACTTCCGTTCAAGTTGTCTGTCCCCAGCAATGGACTCATCAGTGCTTCAGCTCCTCCAATGAATCGGGATTGGGGAAAATCCTGGTGGAAGAAAAGCTGTAAGAAATCATTAAGGGCAAAGAGTACCACAGCAACGAGAAATGTGAGAGAGGGGAGGACTCTGCCCATGTTCCAGGCCCTCAGTCACATCTCTATGGAGATTCCCTACCTCCCCCTAAAGAAAAAAATCAGGTCATCAGTAATTCCATCACTGGTCCAAAAGATGCTTCCAGAAAATCTATTTTGTTGGTCCTTTTTCCATTTTATTGATGGCTTAGAGCTGGCAGTCAGGAAATCTGATTTTTCTGCCCAAGACTGTTTATGGGCACCCGGTATTGCTGGGAATACATCTCCACAGAATGACTTGGCAATACTAAATCTGATAGGACTCTAATGAGCTGGAAGTGGGTTGGATGCTGCATGAATGTCCTGGTCATTCTAGGTGAAGTCCTCATATATTTTTAATTTCCAAATAGCCTATATTTTTCAAAATGTTTGGATACAGAGTTGTAGTGAATCAAGCCGTTATGTTGGGGTTACTGAGATGTGCGCTCTCCTCTAAATGCAGAAAGATGACTCACAGGACTTTCAAAAGTGTCTAGGCACCTAAATCCCACTGGCTTAAGAGGTTGAAGCCTGCTCTGTTTATGAGCTTTTAAAATCCCAGCAGCGTCACTCTGAATCTCTAAGCTTGCATTGCTTTCTCCAAGACAACGCCTGGTTTCTGCTGCATTTTCTGATGGCTTAGGCTTATTTGCCATTACCGGAAGGTTACCCTGGTAGTTAGACTTTCCTTTCTAGGCTAAGGAGGAGATTACTTTACACGATGCCTTTCATCTTTTCTAATATGCTCCATATTATCCTCTTGATTTCTTCCATCTGGGCAAATCTTTTGTTGACCTCACCTGAAATCTAAAACCTTTCAAAATAAGCCCTTCCACTTCTCTCCTCTGATCCAGTAATGGTGGATGTGACTGGGAGGTCAGAAGTCTGAGATTAGTCGTGACCTCACTCTTGGGCTTCGCATTGGCAGTAGGTCAGAGGCTTTGAACTTGGCATCCTGACAAATTGTTATTACTACATACTAAAAATCAGCTCACCCTCGTGTCTGTGGGAGGGTGTGGGGGGAAAGACAGAGAGATGGATTCCTTCAAAGAGCAAAGCTATTCCACACAGCACGACACCAAGACAGGAAGGTTTAACCCAAGAACCCCAAGGTAATATCTTGACAGACACTAACTCCTAAAATACAGCCCAGAAATGCTCTTAATTGAATCCTAACTGGCTCAGATGATGTGGACAGTGAATATCGCTTCAGCTTTTATTTTTAGAGGGTGAGCTGCCAACCTCTCATGAAAACTGAGTAGGGACCAGATTTCTGCACTGAATGACTCTCACATTTTACAAATCCAAGAATAAATAAAGTCAGGCTAACAGGAATATTTAGTCTATAACACCAAAGACATGATAAGATCTTCAGAGTCATCTGACTCAGTCCCCTGTGATCAGAGGCAACCACTTTGACTGAGGATGTTCTCAGTCATATCAACCTCCAACTGAAGAAATAAATTTTCCTTTAATTTAATGCTAACCTTCATTAATCTCCGTTTTTAGCCTGGAGAAATTAAGCTATTGCTATTTTCTCTCTGTCAGACTGTGAGTGTGTGCATGTCTGTCCATTCCCTCTGTAACAGCATCTGACTCGGTTGACCAAGCTCAACCACAGTTGGAGAGATTAGAGGTCAAAGAGGCTTGGCTTGGTATCCCTCAGAGAGCAAGACTTTCTAGCCAGTCAAGCAGAGAGCGGCAGACCCATAACCACACCGAAGTCAGACAAATTCAACCTGAAAATACAGTCTACGTTTTTAACAGCACAGCTGTTAAAATGAGAAAAGTTTCAATCAGATTTTGTGTCTTCCTAGGCAGCGAAGTCAGTCAGCCTCAAGACACAAATCCAGAGGAAACCTGGCTCCTTTCGATCCAGAACTACCTGTTTCTTAGATTTTAAAGCCACAATGGGCCATAAGATCATCTATTCTGAGCTTCATATAATATGGACAATAAAATTGCATACTCCAATAAGGAACCCAATAACTTGTGCTTGGCTAAAACCTCTGTTCCAGCAGGCATCTGCTCACAATTTGAAAATAACTGAAGAGGAAGAATCTACTGCTTTCATTGATATTTTGTCTCAACACTTAATCATTCCCACTGTTAAAGCACTGGGCCTCTTTTCGAAATGAAATATGTCTGCTTTTAGGTTCCGGCCTTAGTCCTCTGATAGACTACAAGGCTCTGTTGCCTGTGGGTGTTTTCTCCTGAGGATGAACTTCTACCCTTCTTGAGCCTTCTCTGGACCTCCCCTTGGTAAAGTGAAGCAGGTGGAAATCTAACATGAGACTTGTTTTTCCTACACTTTTGAAATTTTGTGTGACGTTTCACTTTTTTAGAAGGGCCTTTCAAAAATAGGTTGACAGAGCAATAGCTTAGACAACATACAAACTATATTTTTATTGATGCAGTCAATGCACATGAGGGACCTAAGCAGAGAGAAGGGTGAGGGGTGAAGATGCAAGAATTCAAACAACCCAAGAGTCTTATTTCTCAGTCTGGTGTGGGACTTCAGCAGTGTTAAAATGTTCTTGCTGTTTGATATCATCTTTGCTCCTAAATTATTAAGGCAGAAACTAGCTTTTCAGAGGAAGCCAGGGGAAGAAACAGTGACACATTCAGGGCTCACCAGAGGCTCCCATTAAGGATGCGGAAGGGCTGGAGAAGGCACAGAGATGATAACATGATATCCTCATGGCTTGCTGAGCACGTTCCAGAAATGGTGGCTCATATAGTTTCCCTTCTGGGTTTTTTTTTGGCCCAACCTGGCTAGGTCTCATCTCTTGCTCTAAAGGATGTCCAAATTTAACTGCAGTAGACAGGAGAGCACAGAAGCTATTCTCAGTCAACGTGATGAAGTTCACAGAGGGTGAAAAGCAGAAATTGAGTATTTGTGCAGATCGACTTCAGCTCTCAAGGCCCTCACTGCTTGGCCCAGTGGTAACACAGCCTGTAAATCTTTCTTCTCATAGCTTTCATTTTTAAGTTCTGCTTTAAAACAGAAAACGTGCATCTGGTGGAAGAATAAGCCAAGTATAACAATGGATCATGGGGTGTGATGGTAAAGCAGTTAAATGTCTCACTGTGGATGAAGAACAGCATATTAGAGCCTTCCTCTAGCTTCAGGACACTGACCACCCGCAACAGCTTCATCCTTCACCTGTCACAAATCCATAGCGGTGCCTTCAGCTCAGGACCACCCTCTGGCTTTCAGCGATGACCCCATCTACAGCCCAGTCCTGTGGGAATGCAGCAGCTAATACCACAGAGACCATCCATGTACAGTTCTACATTGAAGTCACCAACAGAAAGCAAGCTGGACCTTAAGAGAGAAAACGATGAGTCAGAAAAGGGAAATTAGCTAAAATAGGTCTTGAAAAGCCTAAACTGCAGGAATGGAGCATGTCCTTCACTTAACGTAATGTTTTTATTTTCTTGAATTAATTTTTTTTGCAGAAGAGTTGGAGGGGAGCGAACAAGGTTGCTGACCTGCCAAATGCATGTCTATCTTGCATGCCGTTGAGTGGGCAACTGACCTTCACATGGGCAAAGACAAACAGGGACCTACCCAGCACTTTGTGGCAGCCTGATGTTATTGCCTCACTAGGAAATGCTAGAGAGGGTCAGAGTACTTGAGTTGTCCTGCAGATACTTTTGTTTTCTGATCCTTCTCCACTGCATTGCTCTGAAGACTTCTTGCTTGTGGGTCTGCTGAGAGGAGATACACGTCTCCCAGAGTTAAAGCATGGGAGATCCAAAATGAAGAGAAAATTGGGTTTTATGGGACTTTGGCCAACAAACTCTTCTGAGTGCAGTGACACTGATCTGTGTAAAGCTTGTGAAACAGCACTAAAAAGGAGAGGAGGAAGGTTTAGCCCTTGTTCCAGAAGCCATAAATCACAATACAGACGGTGAAAAACGAGTAGCAATTCTACAGCTGTAAAATCCACATGCTATGCTAGGCTGAGGAAACAGCAACATTGGAAGTAGCAAATTTTCAGAGCCCAAAAGGAGCTCAATGGCTTTCCAGAGGCATTAAAGTGTCCCCAAAGCACCTTTGTCAACTTTGGTGAGCCACCTGATTTTCATCCTGCAGGGAAAGAAAGGGGCAGGTTTTCTCCATTGGGTCCCTCTTCCTGTCAGCTCAGAGGAAGGCAGAGGCCTCAGCCCAGCTCCCCTTCATGAAGACAAAGTGAGGGTTCATGAGAACATGTATTTGGTTCCTTCCTGCACGTGTCCAGCTCACCACCATCAGTGCAAAGAAATTTATCTCCTGATCACTTAGTCACAGGCCCATGCCTTTATCTTGGGTGTCCTTAGTTCTGCTACCTTTAATAGGTTCGATGATTTAGTACCTTCGGTGGAAGCCACCATAAGCACTCCACCAACTTTGAAAGAGGTTTTTAACAAGAGACAGCATGGCTCACACTGTAATTCCAAATCTATTGCTTGCAGCTTGTGGGAAAACACCAAATCAGTGTGTCCTGCAGCAGTGGAGGGCTCTGGTAGGTCCCCAGATTTGGTTTTCCAAGGATGGGCTTGCTGGAGATGCACTTCCATGTGAGAGAAGCTGAGGAGAAGGGAGGAAGGGGAAAGGGGAAAGGGGAAAGGGAAAGGGAAAGGGAAAGGGAAAGGGAAAGGGAAAGGGAAAGGGAAAGGGAAAGGGAAAGGGAAAGGGAGGGAAGAAGGTACCTTAAACACTTCCAGAACAGTTTCACCATGATTATAATCAAGTCTTCACCTCATGAACCCCCAAAGGCTGGTGAAGACGTTGCTGGAGAGAGAAAGGGGAGGTAAGAAGGTCTGCCGGTAAGATAGGGAAGGCTAGCGGGGATATAAACATACAGCATCACACACTGGGGCACAGGTCTGGTTTTGTGACTTTTTCTGTCTCTGACAGGATACCCTTTAAGTGACTGGTACAGTACTTTTTTAGGGTTGTTTCCTAAGACATAGATTAAATAATAATAAAATCATAAAAGCATTAGATTGGAAAAGACCTCTAAGATCATCAAGACAAACCATCAACCCAACACCACCATGCCCACTAAACCATGTCCCAAAGTGTCACATCTACATGTTTCCTGAACACATCCAGGGATGGTGACTCCATCACTTCCCTAGGCAGCCCCTTCCAGTGCTTGACCACTCTTTCAGTAAGTAATTTTTTCCTAATATCCAATCTAACCTTCCCTTGGTGCAGTTTGAGGCCGTTTCCTCTCATCCTGTCACTTGTTACTTGGGAGAAGAGACCAACACCCACCTCACTACACCCAACTTTCAGGTGGTTGTGAAGGGTGATAAGGTCTCCCCTCAGCCTCCTCTTCTCCAGGCTGAACAACTCCACTTCCCTCAGCCACTTCCGGTCATTTGTGTCCTCCAGACCCTTCCCCAGCTTTGGGTTATAAACCATTAATTTCTGAGTCATACTATATGGAATTCACAAATGACATGAAGACCTTCAGCTATTCCCAAATGTATGTGCTGAAGAGACATCCAACTGGATGCAAAAGGAACAGACATTCATATGCTACAGTGACACGAAAGTATTTAACCATTAAGGCTTATGCCAAAATATAGTGGCACAAACTGAGACTGTCCCATTTTAACCAGTTGCACTGAGTGAGCCAGTTCCCCGACAGCAGGTGACAGCAGAACGCGGTTCTCTCCCATGCAAGCTGTTCTGTGACCCTGCCCACTGCAATGTGAAAGTTTATCTCGGTTTCAAGCTCTGGCATGGGCATCTCACCAACCACTGCCTCCAACCCGGCTCATGTCCTTCCAGCAAGACGTGCTGGCACCTACCCCCAGATTTCACGGTATGTTTTTATTAGTCCGGGCACGTGCATACATTCTTCTTTTTTCTTTTTCTTTTTCTTTTTTCTTTTTCTTTTTCTTTTTTCTTTTTTTTTTCTTTAACTCCATGTCCTACATGTTTTTGAACCTGAAAGGGAAGGACTTCTCATTTTCACAGGTTTGGATTTGTTCCTCTGGATTTAGGTCCGTATCTCTTAACAAAAACAAAATGCTGGAGTCCAATCTGTCAAATTAAAGCAAAGATTTACTAAAGGAAAATATGCTTACAAAGTAAATATAAATTAATTTAATTGGTTCCTATTATCACTTCTATTGGAGCCTGCAAGTATAATCTGGTGCTGAAGTAATTAATTGGGTGTGAAGTAGCTACTGTGCCAAAACTCACTTGTAGGGAATGAAACTCACAGACTTCTTGGCCTGCCTGTTACCTGCAGCGTCTCTGCTTTGTTATTTTGCAGAGCGGAGCAAATTGCAGCGCCGAGCTGTGCAATCAATCGCTCAGATAAATGCCTCGCTTTGTGTTTCCATGATGGGGTGGTTACGACTACAGGCGTTTTCTCACCCGGGTCAGGTCACGATTGGTATCGGAGGGGAAGTCAGCGGAAAGGTTTAGTGCTGCTGGGATTGCAGGCACTTATTTTTGTGGTTTTCCGCAGCTTTATATAGGCTTGGATTTAATGGCTCTGTTTTTTTCCCCTCTCTGCTCTGGCCTTGCAATAAAGGAGCTTTGTCTGGTGGTTTGCAGAGGGGATGGGGAGTGGTGGATGATGCTGCAGTGGTGCAGGTCTGCTCTCAGCAGCAATGAGAGAGTCGCCACTTCCAGGCTTTCATGTCCCTCCTCTCAATTTTGTCAGGATGGTTTCTTGCACGAGCTGGGAATTAGCTCAGGCAGCCCATGTGGATCAGAAATAACCCAAGCTCAAGTAACAGAGGGAATCTGAGATCCTGACGTGTCCTGAGCTCAGCTGTTGCGACTGATGCAAACAGGAGAGTTGGCTCTTCCTGATGCTTCTTCCCAACTCTTGCACTTTTGGGAGCCCCCAGGTACTTCTTCCCATGCTTTTCTCCAGCTTTTCATGGCACCTTCCAGCTGTTGTCATCTGCCACATGGGGGAAATCCTCCTTCCTCCACGGCAGCATATGTAAGCGGACCTGGGCACCATTCTCCCAATTATCACTCGCCACAGCTCATAGCTTCTTTAAACAAGAGGAGACCCTCTTATTTCACAATTACATTATATTCCCAAACCCTGCTCTTCCCTGAACTGGGTAAAGATGGAGCTGAGCTTGGGAATTCACCCCACAATTATGCAACTAATGCGTATTGGGTCTTGCAGGCAGCCAGCCACCATGCGGCTTTGGGGGGGTTGTTTGGAGACACATATGAAGACTTCAGAGGGACAAGGCAACAGCAAAAATACAAGGACTTCAGGGCGATTGCTGCCCACCCAAAGCCCTGACCAAGGCTTTAAATGGGCCTTGGTGAGGACAAGCCTTTACAAGCCGGGACACCAGCTGTGCTCCCTGGAGTCTTCAGTGAAAACAGCCAAGACAGAAGAAGTGCTGCTATTATTAGACCTAATGAAAAGGTTGATAAAACTCTTTGGATAAGAAAAAAAAAGGCTTAGTAGGAACAGCCACACTGTTTTCCAATCTTTTCCCTCAAGGGAATGCAGAGACTAGGCCTTATCTTAAATCCTTTTAAAGTAGCATCAGTGTTCTGGTTTTTATTAAAGGACTTGATTTGTTTAAAATTGTGCAGTTTTTGGTTTGCGAATCTTACTTCTCTCCACCTCTTCCCCTCTCTCTCTGTATAAATATTTATATATGTATTTAACCAAAAACTTATTCTTAAATATGGATTTCAACAAGAGACAACGTCATCCTCAAGGTGTCTGAAGATTTTTGTTCACTTCCAAGCCCTGCAAGGCCTCTTTTGAGCATCCTTGAGTCCGTCTTTCAGTTTTCTTGTATCTACAGATCTGGCTAATGCAATCCCACGTCGCTAGTGGGACAGAGAGTTAAAGTAAGTCTTGCTTGTCAGCCACAAGTATTCTTCTGGATGTTGGATGCTCAGGACCAAGGCAATCCTGTGTGAAACACAAGGGTCCTGTCTTACTTTGGGGAGAAAGTCCTGGGGCATGGAGGAAGGAGCAGGAACCAAGCTCACCCAGGATGGTGCAGATGCACACCAAAGTAAAGACACCCCAGACACGTGGGTCTAGTCCCCAGGCTCATGGGAGGCTCATAAGGGACATTTGCCAAGGACAGCGCTTCCCTGCAAAGCCCAGATGGACACTGGGGGAGGAGAAACACCCGGACTGCCCAGGGTAGCCTCCCTGTGAACCGCCGGGGCTGGGAACGATTGCAGCTCACAGGCCAGCCTAGGCTGGGGAACCTCATAAATCATGTGGAAGTGCAGAGTTATGAGTTTCCTCAGACAAACAGCACTAATTGCAGTGTGCTCTGATTGCTGGTGTGAGGCCACGTAAAATGTCGGTGAGCCTGGGGCAGGCAGTGCTGGGTGGGGTGGTGCAATTTGGGGGGACAGATGGACTAACACCTCGCCATGAGGTGCAGGACTGGAGCACAGCTCAAATGAACACCATTTTTGCCAGCTCTGCCCTGGGGTTAGCAACCTCAGCATGAAAATCCTTAGCCCTGCAAATTGTCTGAATGTGTCCAGTTTTACTCCTCTTGGGGCCAGCACTTCCCAACGAAGCAAAACATGGCTTAGACTGGGAGGAAAGACAAGCTGTGAGGCCGGCATCAATGGGAGCTCCGTTACTTGGTGCAAATGCTCCAGGGCTCTGTGTCTTTGTAGTAAAGCGATCCTTGTGATCACTCCATGCCCAAGCTGAGTGACTCAGAGTAAAAATAATTAAATATGTTAATAATTATCAGGGGCCCCTTTGATTAAAACAAATAAAGCTTGCGGTGTGTAAGCAAAGAGGAATGTGTAGGTTTGCAGGGCTCGGCTCACAACCAGGAGCCAACAGCAAAAGCGGACATGGTGGCTGGGTCAGGCATCAGAGCAGCATAGGGGAAAGCTTGGGTGGCCAGTCCCTGCTATAGCAGTTGCCCCCATCCTCAATTCCAGAGGTGCAATGGGGCACTGGAGGCATCACATCTCCACATCTCAGCCTACCCAAGTGTGAGACCCAGCAGGTTTTGGGTAGCTGGTATGAGAACCAGCATCACACAAACTGCCAAGGGAACGTGGGAGGCAATTTTGGAAGCTGGAAAAAATGGAAAATATAATGAATTACAGCCTGAAGGGTGTTCAGAAGCCCTCAGTATCTGATGGATGAAGAAGGGCTCTCCTGAAGGGACATTCAGATCTTATGGGGGTTTAGTTGGACTCCTGAGGTGCTCAGAGGAAAGCCAGACTCCTGGTTTGATCACTTCAGTGTGGTGCTTGTAAGGTGAAGCAGCGCCTCTAAGGAGCTTTACTGTGTTAACCCTTCCCAAAACGCTCATCCTGTTTGAGATGGGATATTGTTAACACTGTGAAGAGCTTGGAAGACAATAGCAAAAACATTTCATAAGAGGTGGGCATGCCTAAACAAGTGGGTCCCTTGCTCTACATGTGGCACTTGTCCCCTGTCTCCTTGGAGACAAAGGCAGCATCATAGAATCACAGAATGGTTTGGGTTGGACAGGACCTTAAAGCTCATTCACTCCAACCCCTGCCATGGGCAGGGACACCTCCCACCAGCCCAGGCTGCTCAAAACTCCGTCCAACCTGGCCTTGGACACTGCCAGGGAGGGGGCATCCACAGCTTCTCTGGGCAACCTGTGCCAGTGTCTCACCACCCTCAGAGTGGAGAATTTCTTTCTAATATCTAGTCTAAATCTCCCCACTCCCAATTTAAAGCCATTATCCCTTGTCTTATCACTCCATGCCCTTGTAAAAGTCCCTCCCCAGCTTTCCTGTAGCCCCTTCAGGTACCTGAAGGCTGCAATAAGATCTCCCTAAAGCCTTCTCTTCTCCAGGCTGAACAACCCCAACTCTCTCAACCTGTCCCTACGGGGGAGGTGCTCCAGCCCCTGATCATCTTTGTGGCCTCCTCTGGACCCGCTCCAACAGCTCCATGTCCTTCTGATGTTGGGGACTCCAAAGCTGGACACAGTACTCAAGGTGGGATCTCACAAAAGCAAAGTAGAGGGACGGAATCACCTCCCTGGACCTGCTGGCCAAACTGCTTTTGATGCTTTTTTGGCAGAATCTGTGCATGTGGGGACCTTCTCACCAGCCTTTTGGTCAGGGAAGGAGATGGTGCCAGTGTGGTGCTTGCACAGGAGAGCATGGGGCTCCTCTCCTGTACTGGAATGTGGCTGGGGGCAGGCGGGTGCCTGGGCACTCATAGCAGTGTCTGGAGAAGCCTTTCTACGGTTTTGATCTCTCAAGTGTACAGGTGATAAGAATCAGAGCCTGATGGGCTGGGAAAGCATTTATAGACATAGTGAAATGCGCCTGTAGAGCAAGAGGGTGAGTTCACACCATATCATGCTCAGGATCAGCAATGCTCTAGGGAATGAATACCAAAACCTACTGACAGGGTGTGTATTCCATATGGGTGCTTATGCAGCACCATACTGCACCCATGCATGAAACGTCGCATGGTTATGGCCACGCAGACTGCCAAGAGCTGAAGATCTGCTGCACCACAGCTTGTGAAGGCAAATCCTAGGTTGAGTAAAGCTGTGACTGTTGCATTAGCAAATACAGCATCCCAGGGAGGAAATGCTTGCTGTATCTCAAAGAATTGTTATTCCCAGGATGCATCTCACATGAAACACAGGGTTCAGGTTGTGCTCTCTGCATGGGGCTGAGTGTTTCAGCTCATGAGCAGATGCAGATATTTTCACGGAAAGACAACCACCTTTGGGGCAATCTGTGGGCACACAATAAGATGGCCCAAATGCTGGGAAGGGGAAAAAGGAAAAAAACCCAAACAGATCCAGTTAAAACCAGTGGGGAACCTGAGGGAGATGCAGTGCAACCCCCCACCTTCCTTGGAAATCAGACAGGGAACTGGAGCTACCACCCCTTTACAAGCCCAAAAGGGACCCAGAGACAGACAGTGATGGACACTATCTGCAAACAGGACATAGCTCTCAGACCTTTTCCTGGAGATGGGGCATGTGGAGGGAGGGCAGCCACTGCCAACACCTTCTGCCATGTGGTCTGTGTCTGCTATTTTGCATCCTGCTGCCCCACTAATAAAACAAGCAATGTCCTTGTAGTGCTTTCCGGGGGGGGGGGAGGATATAAAATGCATTTGCCATTAGTTTATTTTTTTAAAGCCCTATTTAAGGAAAGGGATCCCTGCAAGGGGCACACTTGCTAACAGGAGAGTGCAACGCGTTTGATTGCTCTCTTCTGTCCCACGGTACCTCACCAGCTCCCCAGGAAGGCAAAAAAAAAAGCAGTTAGGCGATGTGGCTATACAGCATATAAAGCAGCAGCTCCTTAACACATGGTTGTAGTTATACAGCTGGGGAGCAGACACGTATTTTAGGAAGATACCTGGCCAGTGTGTAGCCAGATGTGGTCTGATATCCAGGGTAACTGCGCCACCTCATGGTCCCCAGAGCCAAAGAGTTCAGAAGGTGGATGCACGGTGTGACTCGTGTTCACCGAAAAGCATCTTCACAGCCTCCTCTCAGGAATGCTGCAGCAGCTTTATGCACTGCAGTGAAGTCACCTTCTTTATTGAGGCCAGGTGGGGATTTGTTCCATGGATTGCTGCCTTACTTTGACAACAGCCTCCAAATTAACCACTATTCCTTCTAAAACAATAGAATCACAGAATCATAGAGTCATTTGGTTGGAAAAGCCCTTTGAGATCATTGAGTCCAACCATAACCTATCCACTACTATACCACGTTCCTAAGCACCTCATCTGCCCATCTTTTAAATACCTCCAGTGATGGTGACTCCACCACTTCCCTGAACAGCCCCTTTCAGTGCCTGACAATGCTTTCAGTGAATAAATTTTTCCTAATATCGAATCTAAACCTCCCCTGATGCAACTTCAGGACATTTCCTCCTGTCCTATCACTTGTTACTTGAGAGAAGAGACCAACCCCCACCTCACTACACCCTCCTTTCAGGTCATTGTAGAGGTGTCCCCTCAGCCTCCTCTTCTCCAGGCTGAACAACCCCAGTTCTCTCAGCCACTCCTCATACGACCCTAATGCTCCAGACTCCTCACCAATGATTAAATAAGAGCTGGAGATATCTTTTGGCACGGATGTCCCCTGTCTGCTCTGGAACCATTCCTTTGGGCACATGCGTCACTTTTTCATCCAGTCCTGCTTTAAGAGACCTGGTCCCTGTGGCTCCTGCTGCTTCCCTGCATACGCAAGCTTGCAGCACAGCAGATCCCATCCTGGAAAAGGGCTGGCCCAGATTATCATGTCTGCTTCCCTTTCCTTTGATCCACTCCAAATAATCCCTCTCATTTGGCACCCCAGGCAGCCCTTCTTTTAGCCTGCTGTTCTCACTCTTCTCACACTTTCAGCTGATTGCTGGCTGTGTCTCTTACAAGCTGTCACTTGGGCTTTCCCGCCTGGATTTCCCTGTTTTTCCCTCTGTAAGAGGTGAGGAGGAGTTTTCACCAACCTAAGTCCAGCACAAGATAGCCATCTACTGCTCTCCCACAGCGAAAAAGGAGAGTGGGGTATCATCGGGGTTAAGCAAGCCCACCCCACATTGGCTACTTATCATAGTCCTACAACTGCCCTCTGGAAATGCCTCACTTTTTCCCATGGGTCACACCGACGGTCCAGTTAACGACATTTATTTGAAGACATTAGATGGTTAAAGTTGTCCTGCATCCCAATGCACATGTGTCCTATCTGTCTCCTACTCTTCTCAGTGATTAGCATCTCCACTTTTTTCCACTTGCCTTCATCCTTCCACTGCTTCTGCAACCATACGCATTGCTGAGTTCTTGAGCTTAGCTCCACCTGAACTGTGCATGGAGAGATCATCTGAGATTCTCACTGGCTTCCTCCCCTCGTATCTAATTTGTGGTACAGAATCAGTCCTGTCCAGCACTACTGCTATCTCCTCTTTATTGATATTCAGCTATGCAGATTGCATTTCCATGGATGACTTCCCTTTGCCTCATTGATCCAGCACCAGTCCCTGTCTGCAGCGAGACAACAATAAAGATCAGCATTAATTTACAACAATGTCACACAGACTGTGTGCCCATGTGTCACTGTCTCTTGGCACGGGTAGTTTCTGGCACCATAAAACACATACAAAGTACAAGCAGAATAACAAATACTTCTGAGATTTACTGTATCCTAAATCTAGCTACAGATATTATTTTTTTAAACTTCACCAACTCAGCATCTGTTCTTAAAGGAAGCCTTTTTGGAGAAGATTAGTTTTGTACCAGATGCAATTTGCAGCAATGGGTTTGGAGTCATTCTGATTATTGTTCTGCCTTGTCCTCCCCATCCCCTTTACCCATCACCTCTCTTTTTCTCCTGGTACTTACCTGCTTTCAATGGGCACTGCTTTTTGGTGGGTGCTGAACGCTGGGCTGAGATGTGCTGTTACAGCTTTCCGCAGTTGAAGGTCACTCTTACAGAAAAAAGATTCAGCTTAGGGAAAGGGGTTTTTACCTGCTTTGTCTGGAAATCCCAGGAATCACCATGTAAGGAGTTCTTCATATGAGGACAATTTATTAAAAGATGTGGGTTACTTGCAGTTTGAAAATCTAATCTCTTGCTTGACCCAAAATGTGACACAGAACCAGAGCAAAATACATACGAAGTACAGCTGTGGCTGTCCTTCTGTATGAACAGTTCAGAAGGCAAAGGAGGGATGAATTGGGGAAATAACTGAAATGCAGCCAAGGGAGCTTATTTCAAGCCATTTAAGAAGCTGCTTGTAAACTTTACTCAAAATCATTTCTGTTTCCTTGCCCTCAGCACCCACCCTGGATATGATCTCCCACTTTGAATGGAGTGGTTCTTACTGGAATGAAGAATTAGGGAAAGTTTCAAAGCAGAGAGGAGTGACTGATTGCTCAACTGCTGCCAAAGTCCTTGACTTCATGCTTCAGCAAAGCAGTGAGATGCAAGGTGTCCTTGGAAAGCTGGAGACATCAGCCCTGAGTAAAAGCAATCTAATAAAACCCGTTCTGCTCCACCCTCAATCTCTTCCCCTGCCAACTTTAGGATTAAGCTCTCAAATGCACTCCATATGCAGGAAGAGACAGAACTGAAGAAATCCATAAAAAGCTGAAACATTGTGGCCTACACGACTCATCTTACCAGAATATCTTCTAGAGCAGGCACTTAAGTATCTCAGTAGTCTTTATACCAGCAAAATGAGCATTGCCAAGGCCCATTCCTTTGCCTGATGGCCAGATTAGAAGGAAGGATCTGTACCTTTACCATTAATCCCTATTGCTTTCCAAAACAGGTTGGTCACATCCATCCCCATCAACGGGAAGGTGACATCTGACCTGTGCAGCTACAAGGCTGTTTGGGACTTCTTGGTCTTGGCTAAAACTGTTCCACGGTCCATGCTAAAAGTTGAGCTATACGGCCAGTTGAGACCTGTGCTGGTTGTCAGGATGGATGTAGTCAGAGAGCTTTATTTGCTTGGCAAAATAAAGCTGGGATCAAGGGTTCAGATTTAGCTCAGAAGGTTGTCTAGAAGTAAAGAGAGACCAAGACTAAAATGAAAACTTAATCAGCTATAGTATTTATGAAAAGTAGAAAAAAGAGGTTAAAAAAACCCCAACTCCATCCAACCTCCTTTTCCCTTTACATTATGTTTATGGCTGTTTTTGTTGCAGTCAGTACTGTCAATAAAGCAGGCCCTGTGCAAAACCCATTCAACACCTATCGGGAGTCAAAGGGAGAGATGGCAGCTACTGGACGGATGAACTGCTAGGGACTAGCAAAAGACAGTGTCACATCCTCATTCAGGTCCCAGCTCTTCTCTCTGCCCTAATTTAATGAAATAGTGGGCCAATTTGGCTTCTTCATACCTGTGGCTGTAACATCCAACATCTATGACCGAAGTAATTGAGGCACCACAGGTTTTGGAGCATGTTCTAAGAACCACTGAATGAAAGCCAATGACCCAGATGATGAATTAGATCAGACTAGATAATTAAGCTAGACTCGTAAAGCCCTCGAATGGAGGAAAAGGCCCCCATGCAACTCCTTCTAAGTGCCAAGGTCATTATCAGTTCTCTGTGACAAATCACAGATAATGCCATTAATTTCAGTGCATGCAAATGCTAGTTTAAGGCAGGTTATTTTTGTCTGATATCTGACTGTTTGATTCCTGGAAATAGTCTCCATGCAGGAGCACGATTTGCATGTATAATCTTACTAGTTTTCTTCTTCAGTGTGTCACAGGAGCTCATCTTTTCAGTGTGCCACATCTCTTCAGTGTCATCTCTGTCTCCCAGGACTTGCCAAGAATTTAAATGTCACAACTTCTTTTGGTCAATATTGCTGTTCTCTGCTTTAAGACAGTCAAACTGAGGAATGGAGATGTTAAGTGGGTTCCCTCACCCATAGAGTGGGAAAACATCTCTTTGCACTTCAGAACAGCACTTTGTACTGTGCCAAGGTTTATTGCTGACCCAAATCATAACAAAGAAAGCAAACAGAAGAAATGAGGAAAGGAGAAAAGGGATTTGCACTCAAACACCCATCAGTTTTAGGCATAGCTTTTCCATTAGTAGGGCCAGGTAAAGGAAGGAGAGAGTCACATAACATCCTGTTCTCAGGTCTGTTACTTGGAGATCCCGTATCAGACTAGGGGATCAGCCCGAGCTCTGGATCCACCTTCTCTTCCTGCAGTCACTGGTTTTAAACTCAGAGTGTGCTGTCATTGAGTTCAGAAGATACTCTGACCATATTTGCCAGCCTCAGAGACTGTATCATGGAGTTGTTTGTCAAAGCCCCACCTATCCCATGTGGCACTTCCTTTCTGATAATTGCTACTGAGACACAGAGCTAAATAATGGAAAGGGGAGAAAAGTCCCTAATTCTCACCACTATCTTGAGGGCAGCCTGTTAAAACATGAACTCTCTGATATTTTCTTCCAAGCTCCTCCCCTGGGATATGCCTCTGAGCATCCCTGGAATTTCCTTGCGCTTGGACACTGCCCTGAACTGTCGTGGGAACGTGTCGAAAATTGGGAAGGTGTCATTTGGTGTTGAAAGTTTCCAGGTTTTGTCAGGAATGAATGGAAACACAGAGCAGTGAGCTGCAAAAAGGAAAAGTGATGAAGATTTTTTGAAGTCTTGCTGAGTTTATCTATTCATTGTAATGGTGAAGAGATTATAACCCTGAGACTTCACATTCCCCCACAAAGCCTCTCCAGGGCATGTTCACATCTGTCCAAGAGGGGAGAAGGTCTCTTAGGGAAATAACTAGTCCCTGTAGTGACATTAATGGCAAAAAGCCGTTTCGGACCAGGTTTCAAATCTCAGGCAAATGGCAGTGGCCTTCACTGCAGCCCTGGGACTGCTAAAGTCACAAGTGCAAACAACCCTATAAACGTCAGACTTGTGAATTCCTGGGCTATCAGGAAACCTAACCTATAGAAATGGTGCCTTGCTCAGACACCCTGAGCTCTACATGAGGTCCCGCAGTCCTTTGTGCTGGTCACAACGTGCTTTCAAGGCATCGCTGCTCTTAGCCACAGCACTTGCAGGTGTGTATGAGATCCAAGAAAAAAAAAATCCCTGGAAACAAGCAAAGAAACCATCAGGGAGATGGGAAAGGGATAAGAATGAAAATGACAGAGTAGGCAACAAGTGCTCTGAAATACATACAATGATGGATGGCAGCATCTGATTCCCATCCTGATACCTGAAAAAAGGGAGATAGGTGGGAAACTTCTCTCAGCCTCATATCTCCGTGTTAAACAGAAGATTTCATTAATCAGAAACAAAACCCTAGGAACTAAAATCACAAGCAGGTTTTGTCACAGCTGGATTTCCACCTCGGCCTCTGCTGTTCGCCAGGGAAAGCAGCTCAGCAGCACACTGTGAAGTCACCAGAGACATCTAGTGGCAAAAATAACACTAAAATACGCAGGGGAATATCCTGGAGTGCTTTGCTTCATCTTATGGACAGCTCTATTACCACTGGCCTTTACTGCTACATGTAAAAAGGACTGGTTGAGAGCTCAAGGCTGTATTTTTAATTGATCTGTTGAAAAATGTATTGAAAAATATTGCTTTCCTAAATCTCCCAAACCCTGGCTTTATGGAGATAAAACACCTCTATAACTACTGTGCTTCTTGCCTGTCCTCAGCCTCCCAGAACGTTGTTCACCCTGACTCTCTTGCTTTCGGAGGAGCTGGAGATATTGGTATCGTGTCTGGTTCTGGTTATGTTTTTGGTCATGTGTGAAGGTTTCTGTATGCCATTACTGCTGGGCTGAATGATGTGATCTTGTTATACATCGCAGAACAATTTTTTTTCCATCTGTTCTTTACAAGTATGTTTTTTGTTAAGAGCTTTTCAGATTTTGGCTTTGATGGCACTGGGTTTTGTTTAAAGACTCACATTACCTATTATGTTGAACATCTTCGTGCAGCTGTTCCATTTAGTCCAAGTCTATTCTTCACTGGACACAAACCAGTCACTATTGGGCTTTGGCAGCTGTTTAAAAAAAGCAACCTTTAAGAATGTAACAAAGCCATGGCAAAATCCAATTTCTTAGTGGAGCTGGTAATACTGACAGTTTACCTGCAGTGAAAATCTGGCTTATCTTCACTAAGGCCTGTAGTCCTTAATTTATTCTGCAGTCAGAGACATTGGATTAAACATAGTACTACAAATGAAAGATGAAAGATGTGCACACCCAGCTACCAGTCTAGGCAGAAATTTTTACTTTTATAATGACTTTGCATGGTTCATGTGCATCTCTTGAAAGACATTTGGCGAAAGATGGGAGATCATTGCTGCGACAGCAAAACAGCTGCTCAAGCAAGAGAAGACTTTAGTCCAAATTTTAATGGGTATTTAGCAATGTTCATTACTGCAATGAATAAAGGACTTACAGGAACGTTGGAGTGTGAGGACATGATCATAAGCAATCAAGAGCTAAAGTGAGTGACCTACAAGTTCACTTAGCAAATCCCTGTTCATCACCTGGGTTGTGGTACATAGCTATGAGTGTGGTTCTACCCTAACCCACTAGCAGCGTTAAATATTTCAGTTTATTGAAAGCCAGTAAGCTGTAGGATCTTACATAAGTAAATTAGTCTGGAAAACCAAATTTAGGAACTGAAGTCAGTTAGGCGTTGCAAAGTGGAACACTGAAACACTGAAACACCTCATCACCCGCTGGTTGGGCCAAAGAGACAGTTAGGGATCCCAAAGCAGTTGGGATCAGATATTTGACATGATTCCATACCAGCTGCAAAACATTAAACGGTATAGAAGATTCAGTGGAAAAAGAAGGCAATATGAGCTTTCTTTTTGAGTTACCCTTTCAACTTGGGTAGTGATTTTTTGGTAATGATTTTTTTTTTGGTACTGATACTTATTTTGGCAGCGATTGCTAACACATTTTAAGTTGCAAAGAAAAGCACCACTTTTACCAGTAGTGTCCACATCAAATCCATTAAGCAAATTATGAAGACCATTTTTTAAATGGTTTGAAACCCTTCAGCTGTGCTTACAGGTGCTCTGTCGAATATCTTGGTCCCCTCCCTATCATTCCTCCCCCTTTCCTTTTGACTTACCACATCCAGTAGAGAAAGTCTCCTCCACCCCAAGCACAACTGAAGAAGAGGAGACACAAAAGAAGTTTGCAAACATTGGCTGTGCTGGCAAAGAAGGACCACCTCTCACAGAGACAAGGGCTTGTCACCCAAAATCAGTCTAAAGAGGATGTTCGCCTCTGGAAGGGTCTGCTGCTGTCCCGCTCCTGACCTTCTGTGCAACACAGACTGAAAGGTCCCTGCACACGGAGCAGCAAACAGCACCCACACTCCCATGGTCTGCAGGCTTGCACCCGTGAGGCACAGCTATTGCTGGAGGGAGCTACACCCCCTCTGTCTACACTAACACATCTGCACTCAGCTGGAGCATCATCTAACAGAAAAATCTCTTAACTCTGAAGACTTCACATGATGAGGAATCCATCCTGCCTTCTAGTGACCTGCTCTAGTGCTAATTACTCATCTTCCATCCTGAACATTGCTGCCTTCCCCATCAAGTCCTTGTCTCCGAGCCTGCTAACTTCACCAGATCTTCTCTGTAGGCAAGCAGTAACCCAAGAGCAAGAGGACAACTGGTGTCTTTGCAGTTGAGAGACCCATAATATTAGTGGCTACATTTCTTCTAATCAATAAGATCTTTCACGAACTGTTTTCTGGCCTGGAAGACCATTTGCACAGCATAGCCCACATCCATACACCCAAATACTCAACAAAACACAGTGGCTGCCTGCTGAGAGTGACCCAGGAGCTGTGCTTTCCCTGGAAATTGTTGGAGAGTCTGGCCAAAAATATGCCTGCAGACAGGCATAACTATATAACCTGCACTATTTCAGGACAGCAGATGGGTCCGTGCCTTGGTCCTGGTTAGTTCCAGTACCCTTCAAAGGAAGGATTAGCTGTATAAGGATAAAAACACTCTTCAGAGCTATAATCAGTAATATTGAGCTTAAGGGACGCTATAAATACCTAGGGCTTAGTGTGTGGCTGAACCTCAAGCTACTAGGGAGAAGGAAGGGGCCAGGAGAAAGCTGGAGAAGCTTTTGCTTCAGACATCTCACCTTATAATACATCCTAAAGAGATTTTTGCAGTTTTCCCAGTGGTGCTGGGTCTGGCCAGTGTCTGCAGCAAGAAACTGAGCTGCAGTTATAGAGAGAATGGCAATTTTGGTGATGCTGTGAACTAAAGTTATCCATCATTTCCTAGGATTGAAAAAAACAATGGAGGAGTTGTCTAGCATGTCTTCTCTTTTGAGAATGGGGAAGATATAAACTAAAAGTACCTATCTAGCTTACAGAGCTGGGAGGATCTCTTTTTCTCTGTACTCTTGCTGTAATGAAGGAACCAGTGAATGTGGCTCTTGTCACTTGATACTTCATTTCAGTGTAAACCTGAAGAGCTCAAATCCACAACAGACCGAGCTCTAAATGCTTCCTCAGGACAGACTTGGCTGCTGTTCCCAGAAACCTCTTCCTTCTCTCATCATTACTGGACTTGTTTTCACAGTGTCAGTCCATGAGGTGGAGGGAAACACTTGGCCAGGGAGTGAAAGACTCATAGGTTTTACAAGGCTCTTTGGCATCAATTTCAGCTCCCAAAGTTATTGCTTTTCACTGTTTAAATAATATAAAAAGCCAGTCCAAAAAGACAGGCTATCTGCATGGGAGATTCAAGACAATCTCAGATCCTTGAAAATCAGGCCATTTGTCTAAATATTTAGATATGAGCACCAAAGCATACAATAACTTACTGAAAAGTGAGTAAGTAAGAATTTTAATCTAATTTCTAATCCATTAAATAAAATTATCACAGTCTTTAAGTTGCTTTGATGGTCTCTCGGTGCCACCATTTCTCAGAATGGCTGGAGTACTCAGAAATTTGAAATTATATGAAAGAGATTTGAATAGCATCTGATTTCAAAGGCATTGGCCAAGAACATACTGCCTTTTGGGCAGGGGCTGCAAATTAACCATCTTAAACCTGAGGCATCTGTGATCACCAGGCTCATTAGAAAATCTGGATGCATTTGCTGGTGTCAGATGCTCTCCTTCTGGCTTGCCTTGCACGTCCCTACTGCTCCTGAGCACGTTTAGATTAATGCAAAGAAGGTGAATGTATTTAAATGCAGGTGGCTCACTGTGGTAGGCAGACGACCCCGTAGGGCCATGCTGAAGGCTGCCAAGCAGGAATTTAGCATTGTCTCTGTTCACACAGAAGGACCTCAGTGATTTGGAAAGCATAGGAGAAGGAAATGTTTTCTCCATGACATACTATGGGCTGCCTACAAACAGCATCCTTCCTCAGCAGCTGGGCTTGATAAATGTAGTCAGCAGTCTGGGAGTCCTTTTGGGCTCCCAGCATCAAGAATGAATCTGGAGCAATCAGGCAAGGACAAGCACCCCTACGCCAGAATCGCTTTGGTCACGCTAGAGTGGGTCTTTATGTGACTGGGCTGGAAGACTGAATCGTTCAGAATGAGTTCAATTTGAGCTGCTCATTGGGAATAATCAAGTTTACTCATCTAGCCTTCAGTAGGTTATCCAATCCTATTATAAGTATCACATTCAAAACCTAAAAGAATTCTAATGTACCTGGCTTTTTAATAGAAAAAAGTAAATTAATTACCCTGCTTGTCTGCTAGAATATCCTAAGTTGTCAGACAGAAATGGTGTTAACAGTTCTGCATGCTCTTACATATGCTATTCTTTGACTTGATATCTTTAGCCCTGCTTCTGAGAGAAAAATAATTGTAAAACCCCTGTAAACATGTTGGGGTATTTGTGTGAACTTATCGAGCCTTCCACTAGGACCTTTGAACCAACCGGCCAACTTCATACAAATACAGGGAAGGAAGACAGGTCCTGAAAGCTACAAGAGATAGAGACCTTTAAGTTTCCTTCATTATAGGAAATAGCTGGATGTGGGCTCGCCCTTTATCAGACATCAGAGAATCCACACAGATGAGCTCTCCTTGGAGACACAAGTCAGGATGAAATGAAGCTCTTTGGGCTCTGCTAATCCCAAAACAACTTCATTTTTTCCCTTCAACAGGGTAAGGTGATGCCATGCCTTGTGCTTGTATTTCTCCAGGAGACAGAAAAAGGTCACATCATACATCTCTTCAATCTTTCCCATGATATATTCTTTAAAAATCTCTGCTCCATCACTGAGTTGCCAGGTTGTCATTTTCATGGTGTCGGGACATTTGGAACAAATTTACCTTTCAATATTACCACATTCAGGCAACATCAAGTGGTAGCTTGGAGGTGCTACAGGACACACAAGACTCTTTCCAGTATTCCCATCATTTACAAAGACCCACATAAGGGGGGATCTGAGCCTTCCATTTGAGCCAAAGCTCTAAAGCAGTTTGTTTTGGCCTCCTTTAGAGATGCAGGCCAAGTGAACTACAGCCGTTTGTTCTGAAACCATAAATCTCACAAGCTATAAAGTGGTTTCCTAATCCTTTTATTTCACAGGGCACACATTTTCTCAGTGAGCCGTGCCCCTTCTTAGATGTGATTTGGAGAAATCTGCACGAGGAAACCATTCCAACCTTCACAGCTGGATTTCTCCAGCTGTTGCACTTTCTTTATTTTCTGGGCTGTCTGCTTGCACAAATTGTGTGCTCCAACCTGTCGCAATCACCCTGTAGAAGGAAAATAAAAGGATCAGCAACAGCACCACAATAAAGTTGAACTCGGAGCCAAATAAAAACTATTGTGGAAATTCACTTGATTAATTTTTCTTCTTAAAAATAAGACTGAGAAATGAAGGGTTTTGTAAAAAATAAAATAAATAAAGAGAGACACACACACACCCCTGAGCAAACAGGTTTTGCGGTCTGTGGACCATCCTTCCACTGGGCAGGATCAAAGTAACTCTCCTGGAGTGCACTATGGAAAAAGTCACACGTAAATTGGGATCCTGGCAGTTTAGGAAACTAAAAAAAAAAACAAACAAGGGAAGGGCTCTGCTGAAGTTCCCTGTGACAATCCCTACTGCAACAAATTCCTGCACTTCAACATCTAACTGTTGTTGAGAAGGCAATGGGGAAACAGAAGGAATAGCACCAAACTGTGTATGATACTCACTCCTTTGGTGCTTCCATGTCCTCCTGCTGTCATGCATCCTCTCCTACACCAGTGGCACAGCACTGGGTCCTCTCTGCAGACAGGTGACGGCATCCTGCCTGGCTGAAGGAAGCCAGTTCCAGAAGAATTGTCATTCAGTGGCAGCTTAGCAGCGGTCATTCAGCTTTGCATAGGTCTGGACTTGCTGGTTTGCTCTATCCATCACATAATGTCAGACCTTCATGAGGTGGCTGGATACACAACTGGAGACAGGGGTTTCACTCATCTGTGAGACCTGGAGGATGTCCTGCTAGGGACAGAGAGTCAAGGAGGATGTGAGATGTCACTGACAGTGCAAGGAATCTGGTGCCCTCTTGGTATCACAGAGCCACAGAGTGGTTTGGGTTGGAAGGGACCTTAAAGCTCATCCAGTCCAACCCCTGCCATGGGCAGGGACACCTCCCACCAGCCCAGGCTGCTCAAAGCCCCGTCCAACCTGGCCTTGCACCCTGCCAGGGAGGGGACATCCACAGCTTCTCTGGGCAACCTGTGCCAAAGTCTCACCACCCTCAGAGTGAAGAATTTCTTCCAAATATCTAATCTACATCTCCCCTCTTTTTTCTTTTAAAGCCATTACCCCTCATTCTATCGCTATCTTCCCTTGTAAAAAGTCCCTCTCCAGCTTTCCTGTAGCCCCTTCAGGTACTGCAATGCTGCAATAACGTTTCCACAGAGCCTCCTCTTCTTCAGGTGACCAACTCCAACTCTCTCAGCCTGTCTTCATAGGAAAGGTGCTCCAGTAAACCCCTCCTGCTTCATCACCACTATGCTGGGCATGGGTTGAGGATGTGGGAATGGATGTGTAGATCATACCCCATCTCTGCTTGCACAGAGAGACAGAGCCAAGCTCTGCAATTTTTCATCCACAATGGGATATGGGTACAGTTTATTCCTAAAAGTAAAAGGAAATAAAACAAAGAGCGAGCTGTAGCTGTCAAACATAAACATACAGCTGTCAAACAGCTCTCTTCGGCCTCCAAGCACCTCACTTGTGCACTCTCTGGCATACTTCAGAGGTTGCTGCAAAATAGGTGTCCTTTTCAAACACTTGTAGGAACAACTGTTCTTGAGCATTAAAATGTCCTTCATTACACAGTGAGGGTTTCATTTTAATAATTACCAACATCGCAATAGGAGTTTGCATGTTCAGGAACATTAGCCAAATGCTTGAGCTGAATCATGTATTAAGAAGTGGCAATGAAATAATGTCACACAATGAATGGATGAGTATCATTTTCACATATTAGACACAAGTACAGTGAAGTGCTCAGAGCACAAAAAAAGCCACAATTTCCCACTTAGTTCTGCTGATCTTGTCCTGAATCATAAATGTGGGACAGCTTTCCAGAGCTACTTTTCAAGATTTGATTGCAGCATCTGGAAATCTGTTCTGAAGCACACTGATCTCAGGGACTCCAGGAAATTTGCAGATACACAATAATTTTGCATTTACCTCGGATCTCACCTGTCTGGAAATCAAAGTTTATTTGCCCACTGTGTGTTTCTAGTGAGAAATTGTTACTACCACCCTTTTTTTGGCTAATATACGGGTTTGCTTCTTATTCTTAGTTTTTTTGGTTTGGTTATTTTTACTACAGGAAGGAAACATAAGAATGTCAGGTCTAAGGTGACTCTGTAACACAACACATGTGTTTATTCCACATGGAAAAGGAATGCCAGGCTGTTCAAATACCATAAACGTTCCTCCTCTCACCCTGCTGCAGTAACGCTTGTTACCTGCCTATACAAATAAGCAAAAAACCCCAACCCTAGACAAAAGATTTGCTCACTGCTGAGCTGTGCACTCTCTCCAATTAGACGAGCCATCTAATAAATTGAAAAGTAAACCAAGACCAAAGGAAGACTTAATTTGTCTTTATCTATTATGAAAATGAGGTAGATTAGGGTGGTATAGACATAAGATTTTATATTGTATTCATTCGAGTTTTTCAACTGAAACTTTCTGTAAGTTGGGAAAACAGTCTGTGAATTGCTCTGTTTTCCTGTATGGTTCACCGAGGATGCATGGAACTCTGTTTTAAAGATGAAATATTTTATTTTTACGATATTTAACCACATAAGCTTGTCTTAATATGTCTTCAGTTTAATCCTGAGAGGATCAATTTTTTTTGTTAAATTAAGTTTCACACCAGATTATGACTGTTTATTTAAAAGAGATTTTTTTATTATTCAGGATTATCATTGGATCAAAAATACCAATTATTTTATGGCTCTGTTCCCAAATTCTTTCCCAGCCCAGAAGTGGTTATTCTGTAAATGCTATGATACATTCAAATATCCCTAAAAAAAAAGTAAATTCTAAAGCTGTATGCTCATAACTCTTTATACTTTTAGCACTCTGAAACATCTACTGCACGGCAGCTCTGGGACAACCAAGGAATGCAAGACACATTTTTATCTGACCTAGCACAGCTCTAACATGTAACAAGATATTACCAAATTGTAAATGAAAATCCTAGTGGAGCTCTGCTCAGCTCAGGGAAAGTATCACAGTACTTCAGGAAATACTGATTTGCTGGAAATGAGGAAATTACTATATTAATTTTTTGTAATTAGATAAACATGGGAGGTAGGTTTCTGAGTCAGCTGTGGATACTTAATATTTCAAATGGATGTTACCCACCTACACTCACTCTCCTGTCTCCAACCTGCTCAGGGTGCGAGTGTCGGCGTGAAGAGGAACATGTGAAGGAACTGCTGTCACTGCAAGAGAAGATAGTGCTGGTATGGGACATGAAGATGCCTAAATAACCAAAAACACATGGAATGTGTTTCTAAAATTCTTCCTCTGCTGGTGATCCTTCCTTGTCCACTGCTGATAAAACATGAATCCAAACTGATACTAGGATTGTCTCCTTAGCTTTTATGAACACTATGGAGCATGGGCAGAGCACAGGACAAATTTTGCCTGCAGAGAGCCGGCACCAGACATCGAAGCAGGCCATGATCAGCAAGAGTTGCCATCCATGCAGAGTGGCAGGGAGTCAAACATGATGATGCCTCACAAGAAAAATCACACAGAATCACAGAATATTAGGAGTTGGAAGGGACCTCTGAAGACCATCCAGTCCAACCCCTGCCAGAGCAGGATCACCCAAACCAGGTCACACAGGAACGCGTCCAGGCGGGTCTTGAATGTCTCCAGAGAAGGAGACTCCACAACCTCTCTGGGCAGCCTGAGCCTGGGCTCTGTAACCCTTGCAGTAAAAAAGTTTTTCCTCATGTTCAGGTTGAACTTCCTATGCTCCAGCTTGCACCCTTTGCCCCGTCCTATCATTGGACATCAGAGAGAAGAGCCTGGCTCCTACCTACTGACACTCGTCCTTTACAAATTTATAAACATGAATGAGGACACCCCTCAGTCTCCTCCGAGCCAAAGAGACCCAGCTCCCTCAGCCGCTCCTTGTAAGAAGAGTGGCCAGCAGGTCAAGGGAGGGGTTTCATCTCCCTCTACTCCACTCTCATGAGGCCCCATCTGCAGTCCTACATCCAGCTCTATGGCTCCCAACATAAGAAGGACACGGACCTGTTGGAGCAAGTTCAGAGGAGGCTGCAAAGATAATCAGGGGCTGGAGCACCCTTCCTATGGAGGCAGCCTGAAAAAGATAGGATTGTTCAGCCTGGAGAAGAGAAGGCTTCAGGGAGACCTTAGAGCAGCCTTCCAGTACCTGAAGGGGCTACAGGAAAGCTGGGGAGGGACCTTTTACAAGGGCATGGAGTTATAAGATGAGGTGTAGTGGCTTTAAATTGGAAGAGAGCAGATTTAGATTAGATATTAGAAAGAAATCCCTTACTGTGAGGGTGGTGAGACACTGGCACAGGTTGCCCAGGGAAGCTGTGGATGCCCCCTCCCTGGCAGTATTCAAGGCCAGGTTGGTTGGGGGTTTGAACAGCCTGGGCTGGTGGGAGGTGTCCCTGCCTATGGCAGTTGGACTGAATGAGTTTTAAGGTCCCTTCCAACCCAAACCATTCTGTGATTCTGTGATCAGCACTTTAAAAGCTGAGAGCCAGTGCAGAGAAGATCAAGAAGTGCAAAGAGCAAAGTGTCTGGATTCATATGACCTGAGCCAGCAGCAAAGTATAGATCCATACAGGCTGGTATTAAACCCAAATCCTCATTGCTAGGACATTTTCCGATAAGCATGCTCAGCAGTTGACTGCCTGTATGACCATCACACCTTTAACATTCACACTGAAAAGAGACAGTAGAAATATTGCAACTTTTTAGCCACCTGTGATGGCTTCCTATGTATTTAATTTAAACAACAGGTAATGACCATGCGAACAAGAAGCTGAACAACCCAAGAAAGAGTAAGCCCAAGTAAATAGCTGTTCCAAGTGGATCCTGACTGTACTGGTTGCTACAGTCAGTGGGTAAAGCACCCCTTGGGGGTTATACTATTTTGGATCATAAATTACTGATAAATACACAGTACTGTAGTAAAGGCTGTTTCCTGCACTCACACTGGAGGGTACACTTAAGGAACACTCCAGTGGAAAGCCTAGAAACTTTTTTCACCAGTTTGAGCTCCCTTGGCTGGGTTCCCTGCATAGGCGAGGTTACAGAAGGAAAGCACAAATCTTTATGTAATATTTGAAGAATACTGGTATTTGAAGAAAAGTGAAGAGGAAATTGCTGCTTTTCTACAGTTGTGAGCCATAAAAGCAGTGTTTTAGGGTAGGGGGAGAAAATGAGTTGGGTGGTTTGCTTAAACAATAAGCCTAACCCAATACAACTTGCAAACATGTCCTGGTCAGAATAGAAAAGGGTCTCAAAGATCAGGAGCAATGACTAACATGAGAACAGAAATTGAGAAAAGAATGCAACTCTGTAGACAAAAAAGTGAAGGACTGTTGGGCTGAATTTGGGCAGGGGAAACTAAATGGAATAAAGTAGAAAAAAAAATATACCCACGTGTAGTATTTAATAGAAGAAATGGAATACAGTGGGGGTTTTTTCTATTCTCCCAACCATAATAAAAATGAAGGTGTGTATCAAAAAGGACAAATTTTAAAATTGTTTAGAAAGATTTTGTTGTCACAGGATCTACTGAAAGACACCTGGGGAATGCAATACAATACCAAGGTAGCTAAACAATACAGCCCCAGTGCTCCTCTCAGATGCTGATTTTTGTTCCTAAATGGAGATCGTCAAAATCTGTGCTTTTTCCTGCCTTAAACTGTGCACACCCAGCTTGACACCGCTTTAAAGCTCCTTTCCACAGAGAGGAGCAACGCTAAACACTTTCTAAAAGTCACAGCCTTTCAATGTATCTCCAGTTGAGAAATATAAAATACAGGCATCCAAGAACATTGACCTTTGCAAAGCACGACCTTAGAGGACAGCAGGTTAGGCATAAAACTATAGGCCATATAGGGGCAGAAAAATTGCACCAGACCCTGGAAAGAGACCTGTCCTCCTTGCGGCTCTTTCCTTATCAGTGCTGGGAGAAGAGCGGTGGCACCTGAAGGCCCATGAGGAAGGAAGGTGTGCAGTAGCCTACGCAAACCTTAGAGAAACAAATAGTGCAGGAAATGGCTGTGTCAGTATTTTTGGCTTTTTCTTTTTCCTGTGAAGATTTTCCCAGGAGCAACGGCGCACTCCCAGATGGCAACAGCATCCAGGCTGTAGCTACACTGTCCTGCCTGAAAGGTGCAGAGTCAGGATTAGAGTTGAAAATCTGTTCCATTATCCCCATTGTTAGAATGAGAATGTGTAATAGTCTGGAAAAAGCAGGAATACCTGATGTCAAATTGTATGTATTACAAGCACTTTCCAAATCCAGCTTTTCTAATAACTCCGAAGGGTGCCTTTATGCTTGCCAAAACCCACGCTGAAGCCACAGGTTTCTCAATAAACACATCTTCTGCAATGATGATACACTTACGGGATTAAAGTTTATAGGAACAGTTACATGGAGAGAGCCCCGCTCACCTGCCAAGCAGTAATTCCTTCAAGCTTTCTGCCGTCTCTGCAGACACTGAACAGGGTACCCTGCCTTATGCACAACATCAATTTGGAAGGTGTAGTTTTGTATGGTGAACTTGAAAAGCCTTAAAGTCATTGCTCACTTGCATACTTCCACTTAATCCTTTCAGAGTGGAGCAGAAACCATATGACAATTAGCATGTGTTCAGGCTCATGTATTTTGCTAATTTAGCAGTTGTGTGCTTGGATCTTAGGGTAAGGTTTAGGAGGAGTTGGGTATGGTGTGGACAAAGTCTCCCAGGAATAAACTGTGTGCTTTTCACTGTGGGCGTGCTGCTTCTCAATCAAAGCATTGCTCAGCAAAGTTGACATCTGGAAGACAAACAAGTAACTTCATCTGGTTTTGCATACTTTATACACACACATATAGGCGCACAAAAAATGAACCAAAAAGTGACATAGAATTGCTTGTTCATTAGGCAAAGAGAAGTTCTCCAGGGTGCAAAGACTTTTCTCAGCAAGATTCCTGGCACTCATATCTTTCTGTTACTTTTTTATTATTAAAAAAGGAATTAAAACCATATTTTTCTCATCTCAGTAAGTACCTTTATGATGTCCAAACAATTCCAACAATGATATCATCTGTCTCGTTCCGCCTGAGAGGAATTCAGGCCAGACCGTGATATTCCTGCTTATTCCTGGAGCACAGAACCTCACACCAAGGTGAAGGCAGCAACCCTCACTCCTTAGGGGGGAAATGCATGTCACAGCGCTGTCCACTTTATACTCTACTTCCTACAGATCCCTCCCTCTTCTTGAGAGCTGTTCAACACTATAAATTAAGAGTTAAGGCCTCAATCCTGCTAAGCCTGATCTCTGCAGGCAGATACCCAAGGCTGTTCTTCCGCAGGACGTGCTCTCCAGCAAGGGTCTGCCCATATGGATCCTATTTCTCCACAAATGCTCTTCTCAGGATATGTACAACACGTGGCATAATTGGGCTGCAGTCCTTGAAGCGGCCTCCAAGTTAATAAAACAGATGATTCAACTTTCTAAGTCCTCCAGCTTAGGAAGGAGGTCAAGTGTGCCTTTAGCTAGCTGCCTGCACGATGGTGGACCCACAGGGATAGACACAGGTCCAACCTCCCCAGCACTGTCAGCTCCCTCTCAGCCACCTCTCCTCCGTGCTTTGTGTGAGGGACCCCTTCTGTCAGCAGCACAAAGCCCTCCAGCCCATGTCTGCTCAGCCTCACGCCACAGGATGATGGATGGGGATGCAGGAAAAGACCAGGACCACATCTGGGCTTAGCTATGGGCTTGGAGCACCACACTGCCTAAAAAAACAGTGCCCTTGACCAGCTCTCTCATGTATCTGCCCACCCCATCCTTCCTTCACCAAGTTAGCAGGCGCTAACCGTACAGACATGCCCTGCTGCTTCACTCAAAACAGCCACAGACTTGAAGTTCTTCTGCTCTGGGAGTAAAAGAGGACTAAAAATCAAGGTGTTGGTGGCAAGTTCTTCCCCTCAAACACCATGTTCTGTTGACAGTAGATGCTGAAGTCTCTTGGTTGCCAAAATCTACCTGCTAGAAAATCCCAGAGACTTGTGGGTCTTGCTGAGTAGACCTTTTAGAGGTTCTTCCAGGGGCAAGGAAAGACAGTAATTTCCTCAGATCCTCAGACATTTGCTGGCTGAAGATGCGACAGGAGCTGAATTTTCTAGGCTCTAGCAGTTATGCGTGTAGTCCCAGCTCCAACTATGACTGCCACAGATAATCAGCAGTCATCTCTCAGTGAGAGGCACCAAAAGACACCTGAAGCTACTGGCAGATGTGCTGAACTGCCTCCATTTCTGGCTTTCACAGGGAGCTGTTTTAAAATGTGAATCAGTATTGCCCAGTATCTTTTAGTAGAGGTAGAGCTATCACAGGACGCTCTCTTCTAACTGTTGCAAAGGAAGCCAATGCTGTACTCTGGACTCCATATGGTCTGCGTGCACACTCACAGCATGGCTTCTTGGCAAGAAAGATCCTGTCACCCCCACACACTTTGTTATTAAATGTGTTGCTGTCGATGAAGCACGCTGTCACGAATGCATAAGGGTTTGTGGGAGGGCTAGAGATAGCACAGGTGGCCATCCTTTAGTCTAGGAAATTAATTTAATTTATTCCTAAGGAGTTTTGGTGTCAATTAACATGCAAGCAGGGTCGTTAGGAATCTTAGGCAACACACTGATGCAGTAACCACTGCAACACAAGAGCATTGCAGAACCACAGAATTGTTTGGGTTGGAAGGGACCTCAAAGCTCTCCCAGTCCAACCCCTGCCATGGGCAGGGACACCTCCCACCAGCCCAGGCTGCTCAAAGCCCCATCCAACCTGGCCTTGAACACTGCCAGGGAGGGGGCATCCACAGCTTCTCTGGGTAACCTATGCCAGTGTCTCACCACCCTCACAGTAAAGGATTTCTTCATAATGTCTAATCTAAATCTACTCCCTTCTGATTTAAAGCCATTAGACCTCATCCTATCACTCCATGCCCTTGTAAAAAGTCCCTCCCAAGCTTTCCTGTAGCCCCTTCAGGTACTGGAACGTTGCTATAAGGTCTCCCTGGAGCCTTCTCTTCTCCATCATTTACTATAAAGTCACATAGGCAGTCACACAGACAGTTTTACTGGTGTATTATACCTCAGGACACTGCAAAACAGAGGAACAGGCACTACACAGGCACCTGCTCCGTCACTGCTGCAGTGCCGCTCTGCAGTCCCACTAAACAAACTTTACCAGTGCCTGCCTTGCCTTGAAGGACACTTCCAGGAATAACTGTTGCCAGCTAAAACAGAAGACACACAGGCATGGTTTTAAGAAAAAAAGCAAACTTGCAACACAAAAATAAATTAACAGAAACATCAGACAACTATGGCCATAATAAAATGTACAAATATTGTTATGGAACATGCATATTGAATTTAATTTGATTAACAGCGGTTTCTTTTTTTTTTCAATTGTGAAGGAAGCTTATAAGGAACATGCACAAATTTTGGAATTGCTATAGATCTGTCTACAGTTTCCAACTCCATTTTTTTTTGCTGATGCCTCATTACTTACAGGCAAATTGTTGGGGACACTGCTATTCTTTGTAAGAACTGCTGTCTTCAGGGGAAGTAGGGAGCATGAGAGGTCTGGAAAATACTGAATGTTAAGCCTACTTTGAGATAACACTTATTGTTATTCTAGGTTAGCAACTGTTTCTTGAAACAGATTCAGTAAAGAGATTTATTTTCATCTTCTTTGAGTAACTGCGATGTTTCTGGCAACTGAGATTTGCAGTGTTTCACAGACACAGGAGGAGCAGGATAGCTGCCCCCAGAGTCAAGAAGTGGTTCTGGTCCTCTGCTTCTTTACAGCAGAACCTTGGCAGCCAAACAAGCAGTTTCAGGATTTCTGTGGCCAGACGATGCTACATGCTGCTTTTTGAAGAACAGTGACTTCTAACAGGAATTCTGCGCATGGGAAAAGGAAACAGAGTTTGTGTATTGACACAAGCATCGCTTCCACAGAGCACAATCAGCTGAACTACTAAGGAAAATCCACTCTCACTAAAATACATTCATTTCTCAGCAGTGATATTAATATAACTTATACATATTGTTTCATTACATCAAATGTGCCAAAGAGCCAGGTCAATGCAAGGTAAATACCTCAGATACACCTTGGAAATACATACTGACCTGAATTGGCAGGGTATTTAAGCTGGTAATTCCCTGTCTCAGTAATCTGTTTAAAAAAAAAACCACAAAACTGAATCAAAGTTTATCTTCAGTGATTCTTTGTTCCATTTTTAGACACTTCTCTCAATCTCTGGCCTGCTCTAGCAATAATGTTCCCTTTAAAAATTATAAAACTGAGTTCTACTTCAGTTCTATCCTTTCTCTGCACCCCCAGAAATATAATGGGAATTGCTACAAGTTTCAGTAAATGGTTTTCCTCCACACAAAACTCTTAAAGGGGTACCTACCATTGCAATCGGTTATTCCTTTGCTTCTCCACATCCTCCTATCTCTATTCAGACTACCTGCTACGGGTTCCTAAGCAATGCACTGCTGTGCCTAAAAAACGAGGCATTCCTCTCCAACAGGACAATTCAAATAGGCTAAATAAGGAGCTTTTGATTGATTACAGACAATTTCAGCATCTCTGGGAAAGGCAGCACAACGATTGAGCACACCAAGCGATCAAGGCTCTTGGAGCCAGCTAATTAGCAACGCCGGTCACAACTGTACATCTCAGCAGAGCTCATGAAGACATTTCAATAGCTAACAGAGTGTTTTACTGCATTTCCCTTCTTCAATTTGTCTCAGTACATTGGTCAAAAAGATCTCCTTTGCACAGTTAGAAAGTAGCCTTCAGCTCTTTTTGCCGATTATATGGCATTGGGTATCAATTTTCCTTCTCTGATTATGCCTGGGCTTATCCAACCTGACTTTACTGATACAGGGCTCGATCTCAGAGGTGTCGAACACTTCACATTGCTGTCTTTGATAGGGGAACTCAGGCATTCCCAGAATGGGAAAGATATTTTTATTTATTTTCATTAAAAAAACGTAATTTTCTTTTAAAAAGAAAGTTTTCCATATGACTTTAAGATGCCCTTTTCAGCATTAACATAAATTTGGGCTATTTTCATATATTTAGAGGAATAGAGCAAGCTGTTAGCTAAATCGCCTTTTACTGATTAACTGCATTACCAGGAAAGCATGCCAGAAAGCATACACAAATAGCAGTGGAAAGAAAAGATAACACTATTTAAGAGGAATTTTTACTACTTCAATGTAAATAAAAGCTCCTGAAAGCATTTCTTAAGAGGTACATCACCACTTTAATGTCTAAGCTTACTCAGTAAAGCTTAGTTTTGTTTGCTTGTGGGTTTTTTTTTTTTTAAATTTATTCTTGTTTGACTGCATTAAAACATTAAGAAGTGCGTTTGTCATAGTCTGTACAATCATTCAGTTTTCTGTTGCTGGGGCCCTTTCCCACTGCAACTGCATAGTACATAAAAGGACACATGTATAGAAGTCATAAAATCAGCATGCATCAGGATAGCTGCGAAACTTAACGTTTCAACCATTTCCAATGTAATCTATTTCTGCCTGTTTCAGTTAGACAGAATTTGCACAATTAAAAGCACTGTATTTACTGGTATCTCAAAATACTTTAAAAAACCTTCAGCAGAACATGCAGATCAGAAGTGCTACTACACAAAGTTTCCCATGTCTTAAGACAATGCCACTCACTAGAATTGCAAAAACCACGGAGAAAAAACTGCCAACACTAAAAGGTACCTTACAAATGAACACACATTCTCAAAGAGGCACAGCTTCACTAAGAAATTCAATACTATGTAAAAAGCAATTCACATTTTATTTTCAATTGCAATATACTGTACAAAAATGTTTTATTCTTGCCAAAAATAACAGTAATATTTTCAATCTTACTTCTAGACAAACAACAATTATTTTCATCTGTCCTGGGTGAGTTTAGAAATAAACAGACAAGATGCATGAGTTTGTGTCAGAGTCAGGATAGAACAAACAGATTTAAACACTTGTGGAGTAAATTTTAAGTTTCTAGCATCCTTCAGGAATTTCAATACTCCTACCATGCCTGTGAAAAGCCTAAAGAAAAAAAAGTTTTGTCAAACACAAAGGAATGTAAACAGTCATTGAGAGATTAAAGAGGTTGACTCCTCCAATAAAACCGTAAACGTACCTCTGTACCACTAATGATCCACTTTACACCGAGAACAGCCCACAGCACGAGGATCGTGCAATAGCCGAAACCACCTTCCAAAATGCCAATTAAATTATGGCCATCCATATACATCAGCAAAGTTTTTAAAAGTTTTCAAAAAGAATAAAATCCTAAGTAACAGAATGAAATTAATTATACTTTTTTAACATTTTGAGGGTTTTTTCTTATCCTAATTCATGAGCAAATATGTAACAGCCCTGTTGGGGTCCAGAATATACCCTTGAAAAATGTTATCCAACAACGCTTGTGTAAATGGAGCTGGCAACCCGTATTCCATAACAGATTTCTTGATTTCCCTAAAAAGATCCCAATAAAATGCAGACTATCGGTTTGCTTTGCCTTCTGTTACCATGACCGGGTATGCAAACATTATGGGCAATCGTTCTAAGCATTCCCCATCTCTTAAAGCGTCAAAATATACCTTGTCCCATCTCTGACTTGGATGCAATTTCCCTGTTTTATCTCTTGTTTTCCTTGTCAGCCACCTGGTCGTTTACCCCTTCACAGTCCTCTATAACACCTACTACTACTCCATGGAGATATTTGAGCCCTTCTTTGGATACTACTTCGTGAATACTCTCCTGATAATTCTACAGCTGCTCCATGTCTTTTGGTCCTGCCTGATTATTCACATGGTCTACAAGCTCATCATCCAGGACACGGTATCCCAGAGCATATTACTTGCAAATTCAGAAACAGAAACTTCACAGGACAAAAAAATGAAGACGCAACTGAAGATGGATAAGGACATGAGAAGTGACACAGAAGAAAGTGACAAGGATGAAGAAAGATAAATGATTAGGGAAAAGGAGAAAAACGGGATCACGTATTTCAGCAATGTCACAAGCAACAATTATATCCAGAGGAACGGGTCTGAGCCACTGAACAACAGAACCCATCTCACCAATGGCCATGTCAAGGAAAGATAGCTAGTGCTCCCATGCTTCTGATCTGGTCTTTAATGAATCCAGTCCATGGTCTTTAGAAACAGTTTTGCTCACTGTGTAGATAAAATGAAGTGCAATTGCAGTATCATAACTAAATTCCTGCTTCCCATGAACAGAAGTGTTTATAGTCAGTGATATTTGAAGGATGTTTTTGGCCTTTCTTCAATAAAAGCTTACTATAGATTGTAGCCTTGAAGCAGATAGAAAGGGATCAAAGTGGTTTGACATGTATTAGATTGTGCCACAGCTGTTGTTAAATGTGTTAATCCCGAAAAATACTTTTAAAAAAAAAGGTGGATAAACTCTGGCAATGTCAAGTCTTAACCACCTAATGCTATTTGGTAGGAATCTTTTTAGCCTTGATCAGTCTTGGGAGGCCCTGGCCCATTGCCACTAATGATTATGGTTAACAAGTAAGTGTGAGACTCTAAATCTTAATATGGTGACACCTCTTTTGTGAAGACAGGTGCCCCACGTTGGACCCCAACACAGCCCCATCAGATCTACAATCACAATGTACTTTTTTTTTTCCCCCCAAGATGCAATAAAGTAAACAAGCACCTAATTAAGCCAATCAGATATAGAAAGCACCTCTGCTAAGAGCACAGGCTTTTTTTCAGGCTTGGTTTTGTTCACATAACACATTTAGTGCAGACTAACAAAACATAAATTGGGTCACTGACCACAGCTTCTTCAGTCTGAGACTTAAAATGAAAACACAATTGCAGGTATTTTTATAGATTTCATTTTTTCTCCTCAGCGTTGAAACTTAGCTAAGAAAAAGCTGTTTCAACAAATTGGTTAGAGCTTAAAAAAATGAAGTGTCCATTAAGCATCTTCAGTTACCTCAGAGTTGTTTGAGGGAATAAAGTCTTCTTGAAATTCCACTTTATCTGGATAGAGTTTAATGTAGGTGTCCACCATTAAATCTAAGTCATGTTTTATATCAAAGTTTATGTTCAGCAGAGCTAGGTTGCTTGACCTTTGCTCTGTCAAGGTGTTTTTCAGGTATGCCTTTAGGCGCCTTCGTCCTATTTCATATTTTTCATTTTCCACCTTCATCACTGGAAGTATGCATAAGACTTTAAGCAATGCATATACATTAGGGAAAAACTTAATGTCAGGCAAGTGAAGTGCTTCATAAATAGTAGATGGAAGTTCAATATCTTTTCCTCTGTGCTTCCACTTGATTCTCCAACAATGAAGCTCAGCAGAAAGTGTGTCTGGATTAGGCAAGTCATTTTTGTACATGTCAGCGTGATGCTCCTCAGATGTAGTGAATTTTAGTTGTCCCATGACTGAGGGCACCAACGATAAACACTTCAGAGCTTTTAAATGTTGTTCTGAGAATATATCTTTTAATTCTTGAATAATATGTTCCACTGTGGGGACACTAAGGATTTCTTTGTAGTAATTTTCTGACGTTACCTCAGAGTCTAAGTTCCCCTGTTGTGCTCTGCGAAATTTTCCTGGGAGCTTAATTTGTACATCCAGTTTTGTAGCCAAATTTGTTGCTTCCTCAAACCAAAATTCATGGTAAACTTCAATATTCTCCATCACTTCGTTCAGAGAATGCAACACTGCTGTTAAGCTGCCAGCTGCGAAGAACACATCTGATGTTTGTCCTTGGAGATTTTTTCCGAACGCCCTCGTAAAAGACAAAACGTTTTTCAGAATTACAATAGTGACAATGAAGTCAAAATCTGTCAACGCACTCGAAAGTACAAATGCTCGACCAAGAGTAAAGTTGTTCCACCTGACAGATGAGTCGCTGCTTACTGCATCCAAACACAGTACCAACGCTTGTATGAGGTCCACTAAAACCTCAAAAGTATCATGTCTACCAGTCCACTGAGAACGGCAGATCTCCTTCAACTCATTACCCTTCTGCTTATTGTTCTGAAAAAGAACAGAAATTGTGTTGTCCAGTTCTACTAGTAATTGTGGAGACTGATTAAAAAGACAGCAAACTTCTTCGATTGTTCCTAGTGCAATGGAAACACCAACAACAGGAACGGATTTTGCCAGCCAAATATTTAAGGCACACGAGGAACACAGCGTATAGACAGCTTGTGGGTACTTCTCCAAGAGTCTTGTGGCCACAATTTTCATTTTAGAAGCAAACCCACTGGAGACGATGTAGGCTTGACCTCTACAATATTCCATGTTTAGACCCCACTTTTCTGTGATCGTCGTGTGGAACTTAACAGCTAAAATTTCAGGATCAGCCTCATATGGTAAAAATCCTATAAATTCTTCTCTTAGATTATGAGAATCGTCAACAAATCTCACCAATACTGGCAAATGTTCCTCTCCCGCTATGTCTACTACTTCATCGGTGACAATAGAAAAGAAATGCGAGTCTCTTACTTCCCTCAGTGTCTCTTCTCTAACACAGCTTTCACAGATCTCAAGCATTTGTTTCTGCTGAGTTTTTGAACAATACTCAAGATTGACTGCAGTCATCTCAAATCGTTTCCTCAGAACTTCATCTCCAGCATTTATTCTATATTCCAGTAGAGCCTGAAAGTTATCTGAAGTAAAAATACCTTCTGGAAGCTCATCAACATTATGGCCATCCAAAGGAATATTTTGTTTGCCCATTAGGATCAAAATTTCAAACAGAGATTTAAGGTAATCTTTGTTTTCTCTTTCTTCCAGTGTTAAGGGAACAGGTTTTTCCTCTTGTTCTTCCCCTCCTCCCTCTGAGACAGTATTTTGTTCATTGCTTTCATTCAATTCTTGAGTTGCCTGATTCCGTTCGAAAGTTTCATCAACTACAAAATGCAAAATACAGTGTCAAGATAACATGAATAAAACATAGCATTTGCTTTCTCTTCCTATCCCCATTATCTTTAAGTTACTGAAGTCCAAAGAAGAATGCTTCCAGTTTAAAAGTGAATGAGTATTTTGGAAATAGTTTAGACTGGCTGTTTGAATCAAGCAGGAAATCAATTATCCTCCTGATACATATAAACTTACAGTTATGTCTCCTGCATTACCTCGTCAGCCTTAGTAAACCAAATTTTTATGAACTGAATTATTTTGTCCACTTACTCTTCTGTTGCTTCAGTGTTCTTATCTCATCTTCACTCTTTAAAAAAAACAAACATGACAACCTTAAGTTGATGATTATGTCTATCACATGACCTTAAAATATTAAAACACATCAAGATCAGATAAAACGGTCTAATCTACAATATTTGTAAGGGTCTTAGTATCTACCAAAGAGTGCTATAAGATCCAAGAGAAGGTTTTTTAAGGTAGTTTATTGCTGCCATGGCACATATCTACTAACTACGTGGAAATAGTTTGCTACTACTACTAAAGTTCCCATACTTGAATTAGGATTTTGTTCAATATGTATTTCATGATCATTACTAAATAGATTCCATTAAATAATTCTGTTTCAGTATGAACATGCACTGTCAGTAGACAGAACTGTCTTTTAACTTTATTTTCAGTCAGTAAACAGTCTCTATCAAACTCATGAAGAAATACTCAGAAACTGTCTGTAATTTTCCAACACAGAAGGCAAGTTTAGGAGTTAAATTTCTCTTAATTTTCAGTATACTTATAATCGCAGAGACCTGGAGGAACTTTTTTTATAAATGACACAAAAGAGAAACCAACAAGATGCAACTCCACAAAAAATTTCTTGATCTTGGCTTTTACACATGGATCATCTTTTCAGAACAATAAGCTAAAACAAGTATGTCTGGCTTTGAAAGTTCAACGAGTGAACTGAAAATCAAAATCAATACGTAGCAAGAATTTCAGAGTACCATGTGTAAGCTGTATTCACTTAGCACTGTAATAACAAGCAAAAGGAAGCAACGCACTTTCTTTGGATGACAGAGTCTGCTCTGGATCAAAATATTTCATTTTAGAGATTATTTCATTAAACCTACCTTAGTAGATAAAATTTCTATCAGCATAATATTTGGGCATTTAAATTACAGTCAACAAAAAGATACTAGAACAAGCAATGCACAAAATGCAAACACTCAAGTGCTAAATATTATTATTTGAACTTACTTGCCTTTCTTGTTTCAATATTGAAAAAAACAATCTTACATGAAAAACTTACCAGCTCTTTTATCCTTTTCCTGTGTCTGCTGTGAGGATTGTTCAGGTGACTTGTAAGATCAAATATAGTTGGCACAGCATTATCCCGTAAAACTGTTCTGTAAGGGCTCTGTAAGAAGACAGACATCTAGGTTAGGGACGTCTTCGGGAAGTTCATTATGTGCACAAAAAAACCCCTAGAATTTCAGATGCTATGCCCTGCCTCCTTTTTCTAAAAGAGTATTTTCACTCTCTGATGTTTCAAAACAAAGACAAAGCTATGCTATGCAATTTGCACTTTGGGGTCGCAAGAGAACACTGAAAATGAGAAGAGACAGATTAAAAAAAAACAACAAACCAAAACCACCATCACAACCCAAACCACGAACAATTTTTCTGTTATCTTCACATCAAAGACCTCAAATACAATAATCAATACTGTAATATTATGTGGGGGGTTTTTTTCGGGACAAAAAGACATCTATGCATCACAAAGGAAATCTTCTGTTACTTATGAGCTTTGGTGTTTATAATTTATTTCACAATTCTAGAAACAACCACATAACCATTTTCACAATGAAAACATTCAACTGCTTCTTTATGCAGACTTAAGAATTCCATAAAACACTATCATGAAAGATCATATTGAAAAAAAATGTATCTGCCAAATGAGCAGGAAGAAGAAAAGACTTCTACATGGTCACGTAAATATTTCTAACAGTTAAAGTATTTCAAGTAAAATTTTGTATTTGGATATATTACAAATGTCTGTTGTCTAAACTGGCTGATTTCCAGTAAGTACAGGATTTTAACTGATTATGTTTATACCTGTCATTAGATCGAAATATATTTTAAACAAACTGAGTTTCATGAAGCTTCATTTCAGGTTCACAATTACTTCCAACATTCATTTGTTTCTTTGTTTCTGGGATGCTGGCTAATTAGAGACTCTGACCTGTAATGCCACCAAATGCTCAAAGTCTGATGTTAATGTTAATTATGTTAATTATCTTTCATAACAAAAGGGCTAATTTTGCCTATGTATCAGTGTGAAGTTCAGCCTGGCAATTAAAACTTGATACAAAGGCCCAAATCCACCACTTCCTACTGTTATATAAGCTGTTCAGTCAGCATTATCATGTTATCAAGAATTGAAAGCAGGTATTTCATTAACAAGAAACAGCATCATGATTCTAGGTGTATGAAATGTAACAGGAACCAAAAGCTTGACAGATGCAAAGAATGTTTAAGTATCTTGACCACAACAGAGTGTAATTTAACTGAACCACACCATGTACATACTTCAGTAACAGCACATTAATGATTTTTAAATAATTAGAGGTATGCAAAATTATATACTTACACCCATTAAATTTATATAATGTTGTAACATCTCGTGACAACAAACAAAATGAGCATTGCTTTGCATGAGGAAAGAACTGCGGAGAAGACCAGGGCTCCACACACATATTAAACCAGCAGGAGCAGCTCTGCTTTTCTCTTCCCTGACTGCTCATTTTCACCTCATCCTTTGTGCCAACATCTGCGAGTCTGTGCAGTGCCCTGGACCGTGACAATGATCTCAATTAAGACTAAGGGATTAATTTTCCCAGCGACCACTTACCCAGAGGATCAAAGATTAAAATGCTGCAATCTGATGAAAAGCGTTAATCACATTTTCCAAGATGCAATAAGCAAATGTTTGGTTTTACTTACACTTCTACATATCATAGAAGTCTCAAAATGTTTAGCGCATAATCTATAATGCTTGTTGAGTTGATCCGGAGTTTTATCTTCTAAATCTGCCCTTCGACAGTTCTCTACCCATCGTTGACATCTGCATGTAAGCAAAAGAATTAGCTAGTTTTAAGATAAAAAAAATCCTCCATATTCAAACTGTACTCAAAATTGGAGTGCGGCGAGCCCTGCCCTTTATGCAAGGCTAAGGGAAGTTTTGTACACCTTCTGCTGTAACATACCATCAAATCTTTCCCATTTTTTTTTCTCATTTTACTCACCATTTAACACTGCCCCAGCAAATTCAGAAATCTCTTCCCTTAATTTATATATTCCTGCCTTTGCCTCACACATACATCAGATTGTAATGCAGTTGCTCATGAAACCTGATTATTTCATTCTTAAGAACTTAATCTTAAAAATAAAAGTTTAAAAACAAAGAAATGTGTTTGTAGAATAAAGTCATAAAGGTTATGAAGGCAGCTACTAAAATAGTTGTCTTCTCCACCTTCCTTCAAAATACAGCATTTTTCTTATTTACTGAGGTCATTTAGGTGCTTACAGTAATTTTTGAAAAGGGAATTAATAAAAGTAAAAAAGCAATCTTTCTACAGGCAATGCTCACACACCAGAAGTAAGTTGTAAAAATACACATCTAATGAAAACTTGTAAAATACTTTGGATTAGTTCTCTGAGATATAACACAAAGCTAAATAAACGTTTCCCCTACTAACAAGGCTCCTTTTAGATATGCAAGATATTGTTTCCTCTCATGAGTAAACCACTTGCAATAATTGATGTAAAGACATTAGTCAGCTTATATTTCCCCCAGTATGGTCTAGGCATCACTTTCTTGCTATGGATTTTTGAGCAACAACAGGCATTACTAATTCTGCATGGCTACTCCAATAAAACTCTCCTGATATTTTATTTGTGCAGGAAAAAAAATAAATTAACAAGAGTTCAGCAGCCAATGATCTATCTGTATTTAAAAGTTTAAAAAAAGTAATTTCATTCCCGCAAAAGCAATCCTCTGAAGCAGCATTATTTTAACGTACTTTCTTACATCATCTGGCATCACAGAACCAAGTAAATCCTTCCCCAAACTCAAGAACATCAGACACAACTACATTACAAAGAATTACGGTAATATCCCAATAATTCTACAGCAAAAAAGGAGAAGGAAATATCACTACAGTCTCAGTGACTTACTTTACGATGCACCACTTTGCTTCATACTTTTCAACATGGATTCATATTTTAAAGTGTTGTGTTGGTTGTTTGATTTTTTTTTTCAAATTAGTACATTTTAGTAATGTCCACAAAATTCTGGGAATCTATATGGAGCATTTACATGAAGAGTCTACTATTTCAGCAGGGCAAAGTCGGGAAGATCTCACCAAAACCCAGTCATTACTGAAATTAATGAAAGTGAAAAAATTACTCAGTTCACTTAAAAGCAAAAGGTTTTACATCCTCAATCTTTAAATGTTGTCATTAAAATAGAATATATGATCAACTTTGGGCATTTTAATATAGGTTTAAGTGAGAAAGGTGTAAGATACTAGAGGAGGGGGAAACTTGCAGAGAACTCAAGGAGAGTGTCATCTTTGTCACTGCATGTTTCTAAGAGCTTGACAAAGATGCTAGAAACAGTTTAGCTATAGCTTATCCTTCCTTTCAACAGTGGAAAGGTCCAGATGACTCTCCAGGGTCAATTTTAACTGTTTTCTGCTATTCTGTGACAGGAACATTACTGGTGTTAGCCTGAACTTCTTCAAAGGATTTATGTCATAGACTCAGTGTGCTCACTCACACACTCTAGAAATGTAAGCCAGTACATGCTTCCTAAAACCATATCTGTGATACACTTTATGTTTGCAAAAGAAACATCCATAAAACGATATTGTTCCAATTCATTGTTGCTGACATGCACTGGGTTTTTTTCAAAAGGTGTTTTACTTCTAAACTTCCACAAATGGTGGTTAAAAGTAGTAGTATTCTAATTGTGAAATACAGTTTTAAAAGAAATCGCCTAATTAACTGCACACTTTTTAATATATTTCTGTATTGCTACCATGGAAAACATTCATTCATAACATTTTATAAATTCATAATGTTAATTCATAACGTTCATTCATAAAATGTCTTTAAATGAAAAATTATAAACCAAAGGGGGCATTTTCTTCATTTGATAAACTGTCACGCATCAATTTTGCACAACCTGACGACTCAGATTTGATAGCATGGACCCCTGACAAATTAAGATTGAAGTTCAGAGAGCACCAAATCTCTTCAATTCTACACAAACTGCAGTCCTTACTTTGCCTGTGGCTCTCACAGAACAGAGGGGGGAAAGAGACAATGCTTGGAGCAAAACATACAAACAAAAGGTTAAGAGTAGGAAAAGACCTATTTCAACTTCAGTTTTCATTAAAAGCGTAAACACATGTAACAAGGATTGTACTACAAAACCTTGCAGTGTACAGGCATCAGAAAGAGGTCTGATTATCTTGGCTTTAATGCAAGGCACTGCACTCAGCCAGGAGAGCTTGGCAACATAGCCAAAAACACAACTTTCAGCAGCAACTGCTACCTATATGAGCTTTTTCCATCTTCTTTTTAAATCACTTAGAGCAGACTGTTTTATCAGAAAAAAAACTATGTACCTACAATTCCCATGGGTTTTGAAATTTTCCAAAAATCAGGTCAAGCAGCTTCAAGGAAGCAAGTAAGCAAATAACATGTATAAATCATCAACAATTTCAGCCTTAACTGCCTACTGTCAGGAGGGATAACTGGTATTGCTCTAGCACCTTCCAAAATGGTGAGGAGCAAGTTAAGTCAAATTATTTTAAGAGCACTGTCTGCGTTTAAAGGTGAGCTTCTACATTAGGGTTTCTATGTCTAAGTGTATGATTTATTTTCCGTGGCCTCTCATTCACACATTTCTCACTCTATGAATGCATCACCCCTGTTTGTTACCCATTGGGAACTTGAATATCCCATCACTTCTGCTGTTGCTTCACTGCCAACCTTCTTTGCAACCCTGTGATGGCTGCCTGTCACACCAGTGTCCTATCTGTCACATGCACACATTGTCCAGCACCACATCACCTCAGCACACACAGCAGGACAGCCAGACTTCACCACCTGAGCCAGTACTGTGCTGGCTCTCCACCATACATGGGCTCCCTTGCCTCATTCCACTGCTTCTGCACCCCTCCAGCTGCCCCACATCTCTAACAGATGTACAGCCCCTCACACCCAGGGATCACCCCTTTACACCCTCCCACATCCCT
>NW_010195928.1:0-761 GCF_000695765.1 Mesitornis unicolor
TGCAATTTGTAAATATTCTGAGTTTCGTATTTACCAGTATAAATAATAATTTTGTAAAGGAACATATATGCAACTTGGTTCTCTGCCTGCTATTTCAATTATGCGATGTCTCCCTTTAATAACTAATTGACTAATACTTTCTAGGTGAGTCAAAATGATTTTCTTTGGTTGCATTGGTAAAAATACCCATTCCAAGATTTTTAAAGGATTTCTGTCATGTTCGTCCCATTGCATAATAATGCCATATGGGTATTCTTTTTGATTGATTATAGCTAATTGAATTGGCTGATCTAACAATCGCTTACTTGCATGGGATATGTTGATTTTATCTGTTATGATTTCCAAAACAACTTTTGCATCTTTTGTTAGTGATCAGAGCATTGATATCTCCAGAGCCTTTCAACAACTCAAACAAAGGAGCCAAATCTTGATTGGTAATTCCACATAAGGTTATCCAATTTATGTCTCCCACTAATTTTTGAACATCATTTAAGGTTTTAACTTCTGCTTTGAGTTGTATTTGTATAGGCATAATCTGAGTTTTTGTAATTTCCCACCCTAAGTATTTCCAAGGATCTGGTTTTTGCACGTTTTCAGAGGTTACAAGTAAGTTCTTTTCTTTTAATGATTCTTTTACGGCATTAAGCACCTTTTCTTGGTCCATGTCTTTTCCGGCAATTGAAATATCATCCATATAATGATAAATTAAGAAATGTGGATATTGTTGGCGTACTGACTTTAAAGCCCAAGCGACATATGTT
>NW_010195929.1:0-5768 GCF_000695765.1 Mesitornis unicolor
AACTTCTATGGGAAATCCTGAACACTTGAAACTTATTGATGAGTTCTTCAAGGTCTGCCAGAAACTGGAGGTCATCTCTGTTCTGCAGGCTTTTCCTTTTCCTCTTGTGCTTTGGCTTTTTAATACTCTCATGAGAGAAAAAGTTATCCACAATGAGATGCTTCTGCTGGTGACCATGCCTGTTCTTTGTGCTGGTGTCAGATGGGATAACCTCTGGATTTTCCAGGGTGCAGAAATCAAAGGAGTATCTCCGTCGGGATTCTGAGCTTTTCTCGGCTTGGTCAGAAGTGCTGTTGTTGTCTGTACCTATCCCACTGTCGCTCGGTATGGTTTCCTCACTGTGAGACTCGCTCACTGGCGACAGCGTGACTTCTTTCAGAGACCCTATTTCACAGAGGTGGGAAGGTGAATTAGCCATTAACCTGGGTGGAGACAGCTTCCAAGTTCCACTGTGCATTCCTTTCTGGGTTTTTGTAGGAAGAGCACTGATAGGTTGAAGATTTGGCATACTTTTTAAGTCTGAAAAATTTGTTTCGGTACTTTCAGGGCTAAGGTTGCCGTTAGTCCCCACTAACTGTGTCGAAAGCGGATGAATAGCTGCTGGTGACAATGCCACAAGTGACTGCAGGTTGGAAGGCACTGCTGGGTTTTCTGGCTGGCTGGAAACAGGCCTTGAGTGCTTGATGACTGTCTTAGGTTCTTCTGGCTGAGGCTGCAGCTCTGCTCTTGGCTTTCTGCCCCGTTTTTTACCAATGTAGATAGTCCCCCTCTTGCTTACATTGATCTGCTTCCCTAGTCTGGCATCAATGGTGGTTGGTCCAGCACTAGACAGTGGCTGACGTTTTGCTTTCAGAGCTATGCTGCTGGAGCAGGAGGACAAGATCTGACTGAGAATGTTCTTCCTCTTGAGGGTCTTCATTTTATTAATGGTCTTGATGGTCTTCTTATCCAAGACCCCAAGCTTCCCGACCTTTTTGTGAAACTTGAGTTCACTGATGGACTTGTCCTCTCCGGGGACCATCTGGGCCAACTTGGCCAGATTCCGTCTCCTCTTCCTTTTCTTTGTTCCTGGAAATTCGCGATTGATTGGACTCACTGGGCTGGTGGAGGTTCCCTCATGAATGGTTTCAACAGTGAGCAAAGGCTGTTTCTTTGGTCGTCCTCTTTTTTTCTTGACAGGTGTGATCACAGTAAGACTGTCTGTATTGGTATACAGAGGGCTGGATGGTGTGATGGGATAAGCTGAAGGAGGCTCCACCATCAGCTTCTCAGATGTTGTCATGGAGGTCTCCCGAAGGATAGATTTAGGTTTGCTGCAGGTCCATCGCCGCTTAGCTGCAAGTTTGAGGTGCTGTACCTCAGATAATTTGCCAGCTGTAGGAAGATCGGTGGGTAGGAGAGTGGATGTCACAGCTACAGATTTTCTGACTCTGGTGGCACTGTTGAGTGAAGCTTTGTCAGTGAGCACACCACTGTTGATAGCTACTAAGGGGGAATCATGTTCAATCACTTTTCCTGGCTTTGTGGCTCGAAGATCTTTTTTACTGCCCTCAGGTTGAGAGAAAGTCTTGTTTGCTACTTCACTGCTCATAGCAAGTTCAGAAGGCAGGCTTTTCTCCTGGATAGTTTTCTCTATGAAAGATTTTGTGGATTGCCTTTTTTTCCTTTTGTGGCCAGATGCATCTGATGTTGGAGACTTTATTGGGATAGTAATTCGTACGTGACTGGTGTCACTTTCACAACTGCTAGCAGAAATAGGATTCTGCTTTGAGGGTGATGTATCCAACACACTGTCCATTGAATAAGACTCTTTTTTCCCTTTCATGCTGTCATGGGATTTGCTGTCATATGCTTTCTGAGCACTCTTCACCCAATCGATGTCCACAGTTTGGATGGTTTGACTTATGAAGTCCTTTTTTCTGGACTTCTTCTTTGTACTCCCGGAGGGCTGATCAGGGGCCTCCAGCTGCATACCTCCCTCTTGATCACTGAAAGGCAAAAGCCCATTGCACTCAGAGGCGCTGCTTGGCTGGGAGGCCACGTTGATGTCGTTGGGTGATGGGACTGCACTGCAAATGGCAAACTCTTTACTACTGGCCAACAGCTGCTCCCACGTGCTGCTGGCACAGGACTTCTTTGCTTGGGATTTGCTGGAGGAAACTCCTGGCTCTGGAGTGGAGACCTTGGTGGCACTAACTGCCTCTTGACTGGGTTCCATGTTGATGAAGCAACATTGAGAAACAGATCCAGTGTCGAAGCTCGCTGACCAGTCAAGATGGTGCTGGTTGCTGCTTTTCTGCTGGTGCTTTAATTTTAAGGTGTCACTGGTGAAGTCTTGTTGGAGGCCCAGATTATAGTGCAAAGCAGAATGTTTTTGTGGCCTGTCATAAACCTGAAAGATAGAAGAAAATAAATAGGAAAAAAATAGTTTATTAATCCATTCATAACCCATGGTTGCATCTCTTTATTTGTACAGTGAATGACAACTCATCTTAACCAATATCCTTGTAAGGGTTAGGAGCCTTTAGAAAGTCTTATTATACTTGAGCCAAATTTGCATTTAGATTCATTCACTGTAAACAACTTTTGTTTTGTTTTTCCACTCTAAAAATGATGGAAATATTTCTATAAATACTAAATTGCTAAGGAAACATATTTTATTGATTTTTAATTTAAAACACAAGTAAAATATTCCCTTCCAATGGATGAATGGGGCAACTCAGCCTCCTAGTGAGAATTCCTTTTTCCTAAAAAATAATCCCTCATAGAACTAGATACTCAACAACAGCAATTAAGTTTGTTGTAAACAAGAAGACTCCAAAATTATCTCAGAAGTTGTCACAGACAAGAGGAAAACCCATGTGTCCACTTCCTTATGAAGCCAGAATCTGCAGAGATTTCCTTGCTTAAATTTCCACATAGAAGTCTTCCCCACAAACTTGGTGCTTAAAATCATATGCAGAGCATCAAGTGTGTGAGGCACACTTGCCAGGTTCAAGATTTGCATTACTCCCTTTCTGTTTTAATAATCTGCTATTTGCAATGTTGTCTTACCAACATGATATTTTCAATATGTTTTCTAATCTGAAAGCAGCTCTTCAAGCTGCAGAGGTTACAGTAATGGTGGAATTATGCTGAAGATTGTTACAAAGCAAAAGAACGTTTACTTTTATTTCTTGGTGGGCCTCCTTCAGCTAAAGTAATTGTGTTTGTTACAGTTGTAACCTTTTGAAAAGTCTCTTAAAGAAAAAAAAAATTTACTTTCACTAACTGACCTCTTCTAGTCATTTCTTTTCTCCTGCTACATTTAGGAGCTTTTTTTGTAAAGGTCTGGATCAAACTGTGCAATTGATTTTGTACACCTAGTACCACAAACAACTGTTCTTAACACACTGTAATGACACTGTTCTGAATGCCAAAATAAATGATGAGAGACTTAAAATAAATGCATGATCAAGGAAAGAACAATAGAAAACAACTGCTGTGTCTCGTGTTTCTGCAAACACCCCGGGAAGTTTCTATCAGCAGCGTTATGTTATATCCCCATTTGGGGTGTTTGCAACAGAGGTTTTGGGGCAAGGAGGCTGTCAGTGTAAGAGGGTTTTGATGTGGGAAACGAGGCATCTGTTGTTCTGAGCCACTTCAGAGGGATTTGAAAGGTGCTAAATACCCCCAAGCCCATGGTGCATCATTTAGTGACCAGTAAACATACATGTTATTGGCAAATTGATGTTCAGATATCCTTCATGTGCATATAAAAAATGGGCATGTGCTTTTTCTTGAATAGGCAGTAACAGTGAAGCTGTTCTGGTCCATCATCTGAGGAGTAATCAGGGACTCTTAAATCCTGTGGATAGTTCAGCTGTCGTGCATATGGACCAGCCATGCTCAGGAAAGCAGAGATTTCCAAGAATTGTGGAGTGAGAAAATGAAAGCACGCAGCTGCAGTGGAGCTGCAGATGTCATGAGCGAGTGACACCCAGTTTCATCAGCCTGAGAAAAGAGCCAAAAGCATAAACAGCCGTCAGGGAATGAATCAGTTCCTCCTCCTCCTCTTCTTCCTTGCAGCAGCCTCCTGTGCTCGAGTCATACAGCATGCAGTGACCACGACCCACGCTGCTGATGCTCTTCTTCAAAAAATGGAGCCCACCTGGGTCCACATCCTTGGGATGAGGCCAGGGAGGGGTCAAAACAAAATCAGCAGCACTGGCACTTTTTAAAAAGTGATGACAAAGCTCCTGAGCTTCATTTTACCTCAGGTGTTTGGTCCTTCTCCTGCCCCCAGGCCAACAAGCCTGGTGTGCTGTCAGCTGGGCACAAGGAGGTGTGTGGCAGGTGGCCATCCCCTGGTGAGGTCTCAGCAGGGCTGGGGGTAGGTGCCCTCCACCCAAGCCTCATATGAAACATCATCTTCCTGAGCTACCATGATCTATGACTTGGAAAAGCCCTGGAAATGATGGGCTGAGGATTCTCTTGGCCCAAAGGACCTGCACCAATGCAGAGCCAGGCTCCTTCTGCACAGATCCTGGCCTTACAGCCTCAGTCAAAGCATCTCCTTACACTAACTTCATTTTCAAAATGCTGAGCTGTGAATTTAAATGGACCGAGAAATTTCATTTGGAAGAAGAAAATTTTAAAAAGAAAGAGGGTTACAGCAGTAAGTGAAAACATCACATGCTGGCAACACCCTGGACCCTCTAAGCCCACCACACACACAGAGATCTCTAGTTTAAAAGGAGTAATAATCTCTGATCTATATTTTAAGGCAGTTAATAAGGGCTCAGAAGGGAGAGGCCAGCTATATATCAGCAATGAATGCTGATACATTGCTTGGCTCCTCCAGCCTCATTTCCTCGGCCTGCACACTTCCAACATATCCCTAATGATAGCCTTGTCATTACTTCGGCACTGCAGGCCACCACAACATCTATCTTACAATTAATGAGAAAGATATGCCTATGTCATCAAAGATGCCAGCTCTGGAGGTATTTAATCACACAGACAAGCACTCTGATTTCAATAGGCCTTCAAAAAAAGACTAGTCTGCAGGATCAGGGGACTCCATTTCCTAAGCGGGATGTCAAAACTATATATCTGCCCAAGCACATAATAGTCCACTGAGTTTCCTCTTGCAACTTCTTCCAACATAACATTTACTATTTGCTCTCCCTTGCCAAACACATCCATATCACCCCAAAATAATTCTTCTGCAGCATGGCAACCAGAGATCATTTGGCTGCATCAGGTTGGGTGCAGCATCACTGGCTGAGGGATATGTGGGGTTCATTTACTTAAAACCACTAGTAAATAAGTTGAAAGTAATGCAGCCAAGTGTATTTGATTCCCCGTGCATCCATCTGGGTTGCTGTCTGATCCCATCAGTCCTAATGTTTAGGCTTCGATTTTCCCTGCTGGGTGAGCACCACCCTGAGAAGCCAACAAAGCCCAGCAGAGTGAAGCTAAGCCTCTGCTGAGCTAGCGGAGGATGCTAGAGCTGTGAGGGAAAACAGGGCTCTTCAGAAACCTGTATCTTGGTGCCTTTCATGGAAATTCATTACTTTATTGAAATGGGGGGCTTGTAGTTTAGGGCTAGGGTCTAGGTAAAACCTAGCGTCACGTAACCAAGGAATTGAATAGCTTATAGAAATTAATGGGAAACTGAGGTTAGCAGGCATGTAACTAACTAACAATAGGGTATTGAATAAGGGAAATGAAGAATAAAGAAGTAGAAACTGACGCAGCCTAAAAACCAGATAAAACCGACTCTG
>NW_010195930.1:0-5343 GCF_000695765.1 Mesitornis unicolor
GGTTCAGCCGAGAGTCAGAGGGTACTTAAGGAGCGCGGCTGTTTCGTGTTTTAGCTACACGATGAGGTTTCTTGTGTACTCGTGTTGTAAGAATAGGAATAAATCGGTTGCTGGAGCAGCCAACAAGCACGTAGCTGTTTTTGCCATGTATGTGTTTTTCGCTTAATTTTTAAGGCCGTGTAGTCTTATTCTGGTTTTTAAACAGATTTCCTTTGCCCTTACTTTTTCTGTTAATCAATAATCCCTAAAAGTAATACCTAAGCATGGTTTAGATGTTCTACCCTCGATGTTTGCAAAGTGTTTTTAAGTTCTTAATAACTCTTTCAGTGATTCTCCACTATTCCTTGTTTTGGTTTGAGTAAATGTGTGCTGTCAGGTAAGCAAAGCAGTGACCTGGAATTAAACAGGCAGTTTTGCCTTCTGTCAGCCCTCCTAGGAACTGAAAACATTGCAGGATGACTGTCATCACTGTTAAGACAGGAATTATAGTTGTCCTCTACGTGCTATAACATGTGTGATCATTCTCTTATTGTACAAGGTGTTTATTTAATGTGTATCTTTGCTCCAGGCACCTGAAAAGCCTGTGAACTTAAGACAAAAATAACCTCACATAAATGCTGGTAGGAGAATAATTAATGGAGGATGGCATAAGCCCAGTGACAGAAGTGTTTGATAGCGTAGTACAATCTTACATTGCATAGATGTTTGGTAAAATGCTGAAGGTAGCAAGAAGGTAGTGGTGTAATTTCAGGTAGCAGGAAGAGTATTTTGTCTGGTGTGGAGGAGGTGCAGAGATGGCGTTGATGTTGTTAGGGCGATGAACTCTAAAGATGATGCCAGCAGCAGCATATTGTGTAGATTAAAGTGGCACCTTCACGTTGCTTGCTGGTAAAAGTGTGGGCAGAAGATACACTAGGCCCATTTTATGCTCTGTAACTCCATAGATAGAATAATTTTGTGCCGCTGTACAAAAAGTACCCTCATAAGGCCAATTTTTTTTTGCACGGTTTTATTCTATGACTAAACATGATGTTATGCTCTTAATAACACCATGAAGCTCCACTAAATTGTAGAAGTTAAAATCACTCTTTCTCTGTTGTTCTTGCTTTTTGTAATGCAGCCCAGTATGCAGTTTGTTTTATTTGCAATGAGAGCACATTGATTTAACCTGGCATCCAACATAATCACAGAATCACAGAATATCAGGAGTTGGAAGAGACTTCAAAAGCTCCCCCAGTGCAACCCCCCCAGAGCAGGATCACCAGAGCAGTCACACAGGAACACGGCCAGGGCTTTGGGTGTCTCCACACAAGGAGACTCCACAACCTCTCTGGGCAGCCTGTTCCAGTGCTCTGTAACCCTCACACTGACAAAGTTTGGCCTCATCTTCAGCTTGAACCTCCTGTGCTTCAGCTTGGGACCATTGCCCCTTGTCCTGCCATTGGACATCCCAGAGCAGAGCCTGGCTCCTTCCTCCTGACACTGCCCTTTCCAAATGGATCCCCAAGAATGAGGGCACCCCTCAGTCTCCTCTGCTCCAAGCTCAAGAGCCCCAGCTCCCTCAGCTGCTCCTCAGCAGGAGATGCTCCACTCCCTCCAGCATCTCTGTGGCTCTGCGCTGGACACTCTCAAGCAATTCCCTGTCCTTGAACTGAGGGGCCCAGAACTGGACACAATATTGCAGATGCAGTCTCACAGGTCCTTTCCAGCACAGCTGTGATTCCCTTGCACTGGTGCAGAACTTTCTCTTCTTGTTGACCTTCATGAGGTCTCTGTTGGCATAGACCTGAAATTTTTCAAGGTCTTGTTGGACTGAAGCTCTGCTGTTTGGCACGTCCACTATCACTCCCTGTTTAACGTTGCCCTCAAATTTGCTGAGTGTGTCTTCTGTCACATCATTCATGTTATGGTTTAAGATATTGAATGATACTGGCCCCAGCATCAGCCCCATGGGTAACCTGCTACATCACGTTATTGATCGCTGCCTTGTGACTCTGGTGGCTCTGCCAATTTTTGACGTGTCTAGTGCCTACCGGTCTGTTCTTCAGCCAGTACCTTCTCTGCTTCCAAATGTGAATGCTGCAAGAGATGGTGTCAGGAGCCCTGCTAAAGTCAACATTTATTACGTCCACTGCTTTGCCCTCATCTGCATAGCCAAGCATTTCATCGTCAAAGGCATTGAGGCTGGTCAGGCATGATTTGCCTTTGGTAAATATGTTGACTATTCCTGATTACTTTCCTGTTCTCTTTGTGTTTGGAAATTATTTCTGAGGACATAGTCCATGATCTTCCCTGGGACTGAGCCAAGGCTGAGCAGTCTTTAGTTCCTCGATCAGCTTTTTGCCTTCCTTACCAATGGCTGTAACTGTAGCCCATTTCTAGTTATCAGAGATCTCCCCAGTCACCGGGATTTCTCTAGATACCATATCTAGATGTAGCAGACCCCAAACCGTACCATCTCTGGTGTTTCCCCTCGAAGACTCTCAGCAGATGTGACTTCAGTTTCACACTGGAGCTGTGTGCTGCCAAGGAGTTCATTTCCGCAGAGTGCAGCACCCATCCTATTCTTCTGAGCTAATACTTCCTACATACCTTGTTCCATCCATGACACTGCTCCAGTTGCATGTACTGTGCCAGCTCTCTGATTCTTGTCACAACATAGGTCTGTGACCACACTCGGACATCTGAGTCATCTTCTCTGTGAACCAAACTGCCTTAGTGCACAGACACCTGAGGGAAAACATCTGCCAGACCTTTTTTTAAGTGGTAGCTAGCACTGATCCTAATCCAGTGACCTGAGATGCCCATCCTGTTCATCTTCAGTGGTGTTGAGGGCCTCCAACTGTTTGCTAGGTGAAGAGCTGCAGAGCATTTAGCTCCTTGTCTGTGCGGTCTCTTTGCAGATCCTGTTGATCTCCTGCTTCTCATCCCTGATGCGATATAAGGTCTGGGTCAGGGTGTTGTGTCCTAGAAGATGTTTTCATCAACTGAGGGTTTTCTTCTGTGAGCAGCACTTTTGGTCTCATTTTATGTCTCCTGTGCATTGTGTTAACTGCATTGCATCTCCTTGCACATCCTGGCCCCAACGCTCCAAGATCCTGGTGCTTTCGGGGTGTGAGATTGCAGAATCACAACATGATTGGGGTTGGAAGGCACCTCTGAAGATCATCCAGTCCAACCTCCCTGCTAGAGCTGGGTCACCCAGAGAAGATCACACAGGAACATGTCGAGATGGGGTTTGAATGTCTCCAGAGAAGGATGGAGAGGTTTGAATATCTCCGGAGAAGGATGGATAGGTGGGAATGTGCCCTGCACCTCAGTGAGGTTTGTTATTTGGTGGGGAAGCTCTCATGCTGAGGGTTTTTGATCATCAGTCACAAACCTTGTGAGTACAGCGACAGCTGAGTGACAACTTCAGCTTGAAAGCAGCATTTAATCAAGTCTTGTGAAAAGCTAAATTGCATTTCTGTTTCTTTCTAACTTGCTGACCGCAGGACTATGTGAGACTTGACCTTGTCTGCGTAACTCTTTTTTTTTGTTTTATCATAATTTAGGATCTGAGTCTTAAGAGAATTATGCCATTAAACCTTGTATATTGTATGGATTTCTGTGAAGTGACTGGAAGTAGCTGGTTTGTGATACAAGAGATTCTGTTTGTAGAAGTCAGTTAAATGGAGATAAAATACCATACCGTGAGCTGAAAACAATGCAATCAATAGGCTTCACTTACTCTTCTTGTAATCACATTGCATTTATCTGATCTTCAACAAATTTCATAATTTGGGAATTAGCATTTGCTGTGCTCTTTCCTATCCTTGCAGTAAAGCTGCTGCATTCATTTCTGAAAATAATTTCTTTCATGTGATTTTCTGTATAATGGTGCAATATGATGCTGTGCTTTATAGTAAAATCACATTATTTATAGCTTCTACCTTTCTAGCCTAAGTCTAGTTTTCAGAATTAATTTTAGTTACATTACTGCTGAAACATGGCTGTATTTTATGAGCATATGAGTATATATTGCTTACACTCTTTAATTGCCTACTTTATTTTATGATAGCGGTAGCAGCACTAATCAAGGAGCCCTAATAATGTGGAGGGAACCTCCTGTGCAAGACATTGTATAATAATATATATACACACACTATTTTTTTCTGCTAGATAGCCTGATATAGCAGAGTATAGTAAATTAAAAGCATGTTTTTTTCCACTGGTCCCAGTGAGCAGTGTGAGGAAATATCTTCCCTCTCTCTGTTGTCTCAGCTATCTTCCCAGCAGAGGTGCTTATATTTTAACATACACATTTGTAGTGGGTTCACTTTTTTGAGGCAGTAAAGGTGCAGCTCATGGGTAGACAGTCTTAGATTGTTTAAACCTATTAAGCCTCTTAGCTTTATATTTATAGATTAATAAAGCAGTAATTACAAATGTGAAGGAGGTCATGGTGAACTTTAGCCTGACCTTCTGTATAAAAAAAAGAGCACAGCATTTCCATGAATTAACTCTTGCTTGAATCAGATCATGGTCTCTAAAGAAAACATTGATTAAAAATGTCATTTGACAGAGGATCCACTGCAAAATTTCATGAATTGCCCCAGCGCTTCATGGCACTCTCCATTAAGCAGGTGCATATTTTGAATTGCTTTGTTAATGTTTCAACTTCCGAACGTTGCAGCTTGTTACAGTTTCTTTACAAAGATGAAAAGTGCAGTAGTACATGTTTTCTGGTTTTCATGAAATATGTTTAGATCATAAATAAATTGCTGGTTAGCCTATTTTTTAAAGCAGCAGAGACTTCAACCAGACTTAAATCAAGCAAAGTGATTTTTTTCTGTCAGCAGAAAGCATGTTTTCCAATAATTTATTACTTTTTGTTTATTTTCCTTAAATTGTCATGAATTACTTAAGGCCTTCCTTGAGTTTTGAATATCAGAAGTAGACACTGTTCCCACTCAGTATTTTCCTGTTTGTGTATCAAAGGGTAACTAACATTTTGGGTTTAAGGGTTGCACTGAGCACTTTGTGTTTAAGTGATCATCTCCTGCATACCTACGAGCTTTTAAAGTAATTGGTATAGTGTCTGATTCTGTTTTTAACTTTATGAATTGATCTGCCTTTGCTTTGACTGCTTGATTTAATTCCACATTTAACTGAAATTCATACAACAGTGAATTTCAGTTCTATGTGGAATTAGTGCTTCAATTTGACGTACCGACCTCAAGAAAAAGTTGCACTGAATGTTTTTGCTGAGACATCTGGAGAAGAATGTGGCTTGTGAGCACTGGAAATTAAGATTTTGATAGGTCTCAGCCTCATTGTTTTATTAGCTTTGTCTTCAGCAGG
>NW_010195930.1:5374-27474 GCF_000695765.1 Mesitornis unicolor
ATATTTCAGCTTTAGTTGCCTTGTCGTTGTTAAAACAAATACATGAACTTTGAGTGAATGAAATGTGTTTCAGTTTTCCCCAGGCTGAGTGGAGATACGTCAGTTTTTTCTAAATTTCCCAGAGAATGTCCTGAGGTTTTACACCAGGGATCACTTCACAGAATCACAGAATCCCAGACCGTTAGGGATTGGAAGGGACCTCAAAAGCTCATCCAGTCCAATCCCCCTGCCGGAGCAGGAACACCCAGATGAGGTTACACAGGAAGGCGTCCAGGCGGGTTTTGAATGTCTGCAGAGAAGGAGACTCCACAACCTCTCTGGGCAGCCTGGGCCAGTGCTCTGTCACCCTCACTGAGAAGAAGTTTCTTCTCCAATTTCAGTGGAACCTCCTGTGTTCCAGTTTGTGTCCGTTACCCCTTGTCTTATCATTGTTTGTCACCGAGGAGAGCCTGGCTCCATCCTCGTGACACTCACCCTTTAAATATTTATAAACATGAATGAGGTCTCCCCTCAGTCTCCTCTTCTGCAAACTAAAGAGCCCCAGCTCCCTCAGCCGCTCCTCAGAAGGGAGATGCTCCACTCCCTTGATCATCTTTGTAGCCCTACGCTGGACTCTCTCCAGCAGTTCCCTGTCCTTCTTGAACTGAGGGGCCCAGAACTGGACACAATATTCCAGATGTGGTCTCACCAGGGCAGAGTAGAGGGGGAGGAGAACTTGCTTGTCCTTCAGAGACACACTTCTTTCCATTAGATTTATGCAGAACATAAACAGGTATTTTACTGGAACTGCTTTACCCTCCTGTCCCTTGCCTGCTGTAGCAGCACTTGCTTTTCACAGGGCATAGACAGATTGGATTCCACCCCAACTGACTCTATATGCATGAAAAGTAGCATATCTTATATTCTTACAAGAAGTTTATTTCACAAGAGATTTTTAAATATTTTTTTTTTACCATTCTTAAAATACTGAATAGAAATTATTGTGGTCAAACTATGGGCCTGTGGTGTGATACTTTGATTTGTCTCATCCCTTTCCTTTGGAGGAGGTGGTTGGCTGGACTGCACATGGGCACATGGAAAAGTGGAATTTGATCCCTGTAGGCATGGCATCATCCTGTAATTTTCTCAACTGCTGATGAATCATCATCATGAAAGCTTAAATTATGCTGAGTTGTACTGATACGGGGGCATTGCACTGACAAAGCATTCTGGGTATCACTGAGTTGTAATCACCGAGTAACTTATTCTTAAATCATCTTTACTGGTACTTTCCTATCAAGGGTGAATGTCATGGATTAGTATGTTGTGGAAGTCTCTGGTTTTGTAGCCTCTGTACTGTGCAGAATTAGGGAAAAAATCTGGTACCTTATGCTTATTCTGTGCCTAAATATGTATGCAGTGTTAGGTTGAGAAGTTCTAAACAGATTTCCTCTGATATTCTAACAGTCTGCCAAGTTGTGCAAGGCACAAGATTTTGCAATAGAATTGCAAACTAAAATGTAAGCTTAATGCTTTCTAAGATACTTTTTCAGTTGAATATAAGAAGTAAAATTAAAAAGATATCATATTTTTTTCCTTTAATGATTAAAAAGGTTGTTAATCATGGGCAAATAGAAAACTTTTTTGCAGACAGGAGTTTAATATCACTATACTGTAAGTCTAAAATAGAGATTCTTGAGGGAGATTATGACTCAGAACGAAGCCTACAGAGGAAGTACAGTTTCTCTTAAGGTTTAGAAGGATTAACTTCTTAAAGTTTTCCACCACGTTATTTACCTGATACAGTGTTTTACATAAAGAATTAACTAACCACCCATTTTTACCAAAGTTTATAGGGAATATGGGCCAAAAAAAAAATGAGATCTGGCTTCCACTGAAGTACAGTTCAGGAGCATGTTGAGTAACACTGTCATATGTGATCTAGCGTTTCTCAAATTTCAGTTTGCTTTTCAAATTCAGAGGAGTTAATGACTTATTTCTTCATTCTCAGAGCTGATCTTTGCTGCAAATACACTCAAGCCATCAATTTCCCTAAATTACTAAACTGCATTACAATTTCACTGCGTATGCTGAGATTCAAATTGGAAAGGATGTAAAGCAGAGTATGTTTCTTTGTGGAAGCATCTCACCTCTAGTAGTTATTTATTATCTATATGACAACTTCTGAAATTTGTGGTTACAGCATCTTTACAGGTAGATTTGAGATAAATTTGCTTGGAAATCTGGTCTGCAATGACATGCCATGGCGTTTTCTCTTTCTCTTTTTTTTTTTGTTTTGGCACCTTGTCAGGTATTTATGTCTAAACACTAAACATCTCGTTTTCAAGCCAGGCGTACAACTGTAAATATTGTCCTGTCGTTGGAAAACCAGGAATTACTTTTTAACCACTCATTACATTTACATTTTGGAAGGTGTCGCAAGGAGAAGCAAAGGTTAAGTCAATGTAAGGGGACTTTTTTTGCTGTTTGCATGTGGTTTTTGCTCTTGGCAGCTGGAAAACAACAACTAAAAGGAAGTTAGCATGCACGCACAACGTTTGATAGACTAAAAGCACACAGGAAATATGTTTACAGAGCTGCACATCCAGCTGTCAGATGCTGCTCCCGAGGTAACACCTCCCCGATGAAAAAACCCTGAGCTGCCTTATCACCTCTAACTGCACTGCAATAGAAAGGGCTACGTCATTCATCGCGCAGGCCTCTTCGACAAAATAGAAAATAAATAACATAATCTCGTGTTCGAGTCCCAGGAGTTGCTGGTGGACTGCTTAGCATGCGGCTCACAGTCGGATGTGTGCGCTGGCACGAAGCGGCGCCGCACAAAGCTGCACCCCCAGGACCGCGGCGGGGCGGGTGCGGAGGAAGCGCTCCCCGGGGTTTCTCCTGGCAACAGGCGCGGGTTGCTGGGAAACCGAATTACTGAAATGGGGAGTAACTTTACCCAACTGGCAGCCTCTTGCATGCAAATCAGGTCTGGAGGAGACTCCTCTTGTGATACTGTCATTTCCCTCTCCGAAATGAAAAATGAATCCAGAGCATTCATTCCTTTATGCAGAGGATTATGTGTGGATGCTGCTCTGAGGAATCAAAGTTGTGTAATAAAAGAGGATAATTATTTCTAGTAAAAGGTAGCGGCGTGGCACACAGGATTCAATAGCTTCTTTTTGCTGCGGTTTTGAAAAGGGATGTAACGTCTGAATTTGCCAAATGTGTGTTGTTGAATAAACCTGTCAGTTATGAGAATTAAACACAAGGGTTACATTTACACAGGTTATTTTTGTTTCATTACAGAATATTTTATATTATTTTTTGTGAATCCTAGGATATATTGGACTTCTTTGGCTAACTGAGTGCATTTATCTGTAGTGTGATTTTTTGCATGAATGACATTGACCTGACATTTAGGTAATTTTCTGATCTTGACTCTGAAAATAAGAAGGTGGAGAGAAACGTCTCACTTTCTTCACTTGGTCTCCATGCTACTATTTAAAAGCCTTTTGTGCTCAGTTGCTAAAGAGTTGTGGTGCCAGCAGTGTCTTCGGTTGTGTCTGTGTAGCTTGAATGAACAAAATATTCTTTTTCAGTATGATATTTGGCTGACTTCATATTAGTCACATGGGAACAAAGTTAGCATACATGCTTACGGGGAAGATAAGGTTGCTTTTAAATGATGGGCTGTTGCAGACATTCACATACAAGTAGGCATTGCTAAAATACTGTGTACTAAATCAGGCTGTACCTTGCATTGCACGTGTAATGCTCATTTGGTGAATGTATATCACAGGTAGAGACATGGGATTAGGTTTTTCATTGCTCCTTCTCTCTCCACACCAGATAGAATAGCTGGGGTAGTACGTATTGAACTGCTGCTGCAAGTACTGATACAGCAATACACAGATTTACACTTTTATAGGTAAAACAGGCACTTGTGTGATTAATGCATCACATGGTGAATGTCAAAAGGCATTTAAACCAGGTGAATAGGGCCTCCCAAATGGCTTTTTCTTCCATGGGCTGCAAGAGGAGTGTCCGGTGAGCAGCTCCTCCAGTTGGAGGCGTTGGTATCATGACCAGCTAAAGCGTGATGACGTGAATCCTGTCTTTGCTATCTTAGGCAGCCGTAGAAACACAGAATGGTTTGGGTTGGAAGGCACCATTAAAGCTCCCCCAGTCCATCCCCACTGCCATGGGCAGGGACATCTCCAACCAGATCAGGTTGCTCAGAGCCCTGTCCAACTTGGTCTTGAATGTTTCCAGGGCTGGGGCATCTACCACCTTTCTGGACAACCTGCGCAAGTGTCTCACCACCCTCATCATAAAAAATTTCTTCCTTTTATCTAGCCTGAATATCCCCTCCTTTAGTTTTAAGCCATTCCCCCTTGTTCTATTGCTACAGGCCCTGCTAAAACGTATGTCCTCATCTTTCTTATAAGCCCCCCTTCAGGTCCTGGAAGGTGCTCTAAGGTCTCCCCGGAGCCTTCTCTTCTCCAGGCTGAACAACCCCAACTCTCTCAGCTGTCTTCATAGCAGAGCTGCTCCAGCCCTCGATCATTTTCATGGTCCAGATAGTGCACAATCTTCCGTGGTCCCATTGACTTGTATTTCAATTATGTAGCTGTTTATGTTGATTAAATCATTGACACATCTCTCCAAGTCTTCCATTTGGAAGGGTTTTCCAGGAGTGAACTGCTTTAACTATTTAAAATGTTCTTTTAATTTTGACCCTATTATTTATTGCTCTTCTTATCTCTTTCTGTGTCTACATAGTCATCTCTCCATTTCCCTTTATTTCCTTGCTGAGAAGAGAGAAAGAGTGGTCACATGCCTTCTTCGCCTGTGTTCTGTTAAAAAGTAAAGATGTTTCAATCTCTCCTCTCATAAAATAGGTTACTTTTTAAAAAATATAATCATACTTTTCAGCATGGTAGAGCTCTATTATATATGGTACTCTTAAAGAAAAGGGTAACTGCTATGGAGACCCATTCAGGCTAGACATGATCATGATTTACGTTACGGTTACATGGACAGATTAACTCAGTGTAAGCCAGGTGTGGATTTATGGCATAATAAATAATACTCCAGGTAACTGCCTATGTGGATGCCTTTGTTGTGCAGTGAACTCAAAGTAATCTCTCTCAGTTTCATTGCTAGGTAAGCTATGTTATATTTTCTCTAGGGTAAAAAAACGCGGTTGCCACAAAGAGATGCTCTAATACGTTAAGAATTTTGTTTGTGTGAATCATTTTTATCTTCCGTGTTTTTTCCCAGAATAGCACAACCAAAATTAATTGAGGGAATAATGTTGCTTAATGACCTATCCCTGCAGTTGGTATTTCAAGTAAAGCCGTGAAAATTTTTTCTTGCCCAAAGCATTATTCTGGTTGCCTTGAGTCAAAAGTGCTTTTTAAAAAATATTTTTTCTCTCTTCATCAAATGCTAGTTGAAAGAATCATAATTTTTTCCCTCCTTTTCTTTGATTTACTTGATTAATGTGAAATTTTCAGTAATAAAGAGCAGAATTTCCAAAGTTAGGTTATACTAAGTGAGAGGTTGTTCACATGTGGACAGAGGTGCAGCAGCTTTAATTCCTTCAGAACCCTCAGGAAGCAAAATAGTAAAACGCCTCATACTTGAATTGTTTTGAAAGAAGATAAGCACAGAATAAACCTTCCATTAGGTACCATAAGGCAGATCTAAGTTTGTTATGTTTTAGCTGTCAACTCTATCTCTAAGTCCTTCTGTATTTCTTTGATGTGTAGTATTTACTTAGAAGTTTTTTGGCTTGAAAAGCTGCTATGGTTTAATTAAGGTCTTCCTGTAAAATTTATACCTTCAAATTACAATGGTGCATGTTGCCTTAACTTTAGTTTTACGTTGTTTTGCTTAAATTCATTTTCACTTTGTGACCGTTGAATCATTTGGCTTGTAATTTGTTGTGTCATCGGCGTTGTTTTATCTTTGCGTGCTAATAGTTTATTTATTCTGTGTAGAATTTCAGTGGTATGGATACATTTGTATACAGAATCACAGAATCACAGAATCCCAGAACGTTAGGGGTTGGAAGGGACCTCAAAAGCTCATCCAGTCCAATCCCCCTGCCGGAGCAGGAACACCCAGATGAGGTTACACAGGAAGGCGTCCAGGCGGGTTTATGTTACCTATGAAACTTGCATTTAAATTCCTAGTGCAATTAAGATAGTACACATAAATAAGACCTTCGTTCAAGTAAGATAAAAACTTGTGCAATATATAATGATATTTGTTGAAGTTTCTTATGTATTGCTTATAGCTAATTTCTGTTGCAGATATGGGAAATTGGATTTAGTGGTATTTCATCCACCTGGGTGAAGAGATTATTTAGGTCTTAGTTTGAAAGATAGGATCTTATTGAGAAATGTGGCCAAGGAGTTTGTATCATTACATTGTGCCCCTGTACTTGGCACTGGTGAGGCCGCACCTCGAGTGCTGTGTTCAGTTCTGGGCCCCTCACTAGAAGAAGGATGTTGAGATTCTGGAGCATGTTCAGAGAAGAGCCACAAGGATGGGGAGGGCTCTGGAGAACAAGCCTGATGAGGAGCGGCTGAGGGAACTGGGCTTGTTTAGCCTGGAGAAGAGAAGGCTGAGGGGAGACCTACAACTGCCTCAAGGGAGCTTGTAGAGAGGTGGGTGCTGGGCTCTTCTCCCAGGTGATGGGGGATAGAACAAGGGGAAACGGCGCCAAGCTGTGCCAAGGGAGGCTCAGGTTAGAGAGAAGGAGGAAGTTCTTTACTGAGAGGGTCGTCAGAAGCTGGCACAGGCTGCCCAGGGAGGTGGTGGAGTCACCATCCCTGGATGTATTTAAAGAGCGGGTAGACGAGGTACTTAGGGATATGGTTTAGGGGGTAGACAGGAACGGTTGGACATGATGATCTCAGAGGTCTTTCCCAACTGAGCGATTCTGTGATTCTGTGATTATTTTTACTGTAGTTTAGCCTTGAATTTTAAGGAATTCAACTCTCCAGGAGCCTCCAAAGATGTTTTAAGGACTGGCCAAATTTCGGGAATGGCTGAGAAGCAGCGCTCTGGTGGAAACTCATTTTTTTGATGTCCCTCAATGTGAGGCAGAAATCTCTCATCTTGAGGACACATCCTCTGTTTGGGGGTAGAGATTTGGTGTCTGAGACACTGGTTGAGCTTTTCTAAGATTATCAGAAGCAAAGTAACTCCACCAGAGATAACATTACAATATATAGGATGTATAGGGACCATGTATATTGCTTGTTTTCCTTTGTTTGTGTTCTTCCTTAAGGATTCTTACTTAAACAGGGCTGTGCGAATCTGATTTGACACTTACTGAGGTTGCCCTGATGTGCAATGGGGAGCAGAAATGAAATCTTGTTTTAAAGAGGTTACACTCTGACAACAGCTCACAGAGTAATAAATCTTAATTTTAGTAATATCTTGAGTGACAATTTTCAAAGTTGCTACTTGGAAAGGGAACAGGAAAAAGAAATTAGCAGGCAAACCAAATGTAGAGGTTGGATTCTTAAGCAGGATGTACTTTATATGAAGATGTGAAATATCAATAAGATGACTCAGAGATATGTTGAGTCTTAAGATACTAATTTCAGAACTTAGTTTCAGAACAACTTTTTTTTTTATTTTAAGTAATTCTGGGATGTTCTGACCATCCTCCTTTTATTTTTTATCATTGCTCCCTTAAATCCCATTATAAATTCAATGATTTGGGAATAATTGCCCTGGAGTGCAGCTACAACTTCTGAAATGAAGCAGTAGGGTGTTGACTGGGTTGCCCAGTGAAGAGATTTGGGATAGGACCTTATGCCTTGTATCTTACTGTTGAGTGGCTCAATGCATTTGTTTTCTTACCAAGTTGTCTAAATTTCTTGTTATTTGATTTAATTTGGTCCCTTGTGCCGTTCTTTGTCACCAAATTGCTTTTCAAACTACCTGAAAGATGTTTTCTTTTACTGGAACAGGATATTCTGTAGATGAAGATGATTCAGATCATCTCTGTTAAATTGTGAGAGAGATCCTGGGTCTACCCTGGCCCTGGTCAACCAGTGCATTACTCTGAAATTCCTGGACATGATTCAGGAGTTACCACAAATTGGGAACTGTTCCCAGTTGACAACGCAACCATTTTCTGGGGGGGAGTACAGTTAATAATGGTGTGGCTGTGCCTGGGCTGTTGACACAGGCCCAGAGGTGGGACCTGCAGTCATGAAGTAGCCATCAGCAGGAGTTTAATTTCTCTCCAGTCTTTGGTGGTGCAGAAGTACAGACTTTCAGACTTGCATTTAAATGACTAAATTTCTCCTTAAATCCTCATTAAGGAGTCATCCTTGTGTTGATCATTTCACACACCAATTAAGGCCTACTCAGTGTTTGATTTAATTTACAACAATTAAAAGCCTTTTGAATGAGAGAGAAAAAAATAGAGCGTCGAATGTGAATCCTGTACGTGTGGATATCTGTGCGCAGACATTCCTGGGCACTACTGGTGTGGAAATAAGCCACTGTGGTTTTATGAAGTATAATGGAATTGGAAAATGTGTAAAAAAATGGTTCTCTCTAGGCTGATGACTGGATACAGATGAGGAATTCTGAGATATTAATCTCCGTCGAACCATTTAAAATATTTAATCTGTGAAAAATTAATTGCTGAAGAGCATGTTGAACGCAAAATAAAGTACTTTGTGCCTGAATTTTACAATAAAGCTCTTGCTCAGTGTAAAACAAAGAATATGTTCTTATTCCTCACACATGGACTGGCAACTGAGAGGGTAACCTGACCATATTTGGGATAAATTCTCCTTTTTAGTTATTTGATTTTTCAGAGACTCCTTTTTCATAGTCACTGAAGGTATTTGAGAGCTTCTATCCACTTCATTATAAGTCTATTTTCCCTCTACCCAAGTTAACTGTAAGTGGATTCCATTACAAGTAACTACTTCTACCTAAAGTGCTATGCATATATTTTTCATGTGGCATGCTGTAATCGCTTTTCTAAATGACAGTCGCAAATGCCTGTGAAGTTGGGTTCCTAACATTTTGATTTTTGTAACTATCTGTTTTTCTCCTGAGATCTAGAAGGAAATTATAAGCAGTTAAGGGTACAAATTATGTTTAAACTTCCATGTGGCACTTTATATATATATATAATGCATGTATCTAAAGTGTTCTGGGTGGTACTGGACAGAGACAATGGGAAAACACTTTAACCTATGAACGCAAATTCTGTTTGATATACTCAGCAAAACAGCTGGTCCTCAAAAAACTGTAGAAAAACACATTTTGTGAAGCTTCACCCGTGTATTTTTGCAATTTCAAATTGCCGGCAGATGATGAGTAGTTGAAGTATATTCCACAGTGGAAAATTTAGGAAGCTGTCGATAGCTTCCCATAGAGTTTGGACTTGCAATTTATTTGCCTTGCAAAGCTGGAGAATTCCACTCAACGGTGTTGAGAGCCCGAAACCCACTGCACTGCGGCACAGATTTACTGTTTGATTTTCAGCTGGATTCGAGTGGAACAATCCATTTCTGGTGCTAATCCTTTTCCATCGCTCGGCTGCTGCAGCCTCCCACGGAAAAGGCCACGGTCGTGCATACGTTATGTTGTCAAAATGATAAATGAGAGATGAAGGTGGTAAGTGGTCAGCTGCCAGGGAAAAGACGGTCCGTCTTGTGGCAAAGTTAATTGGGTACGTACGCAGCTATGCAGAACGAGCGCTCGTAGGTGGTCCCTCCTAGGGACAGCTCATCCGTCTATTGATTGGTTGTCCTGGCAGTTTGGGGAACCTGAGGTGCACACCAGAGGTCCTTGCAGATCTACTCCTTCATATTCATGCATTTATAAGCCTTTGCTCTTCTTTTTCTAGATATTTTTTCGATTTTTGTGGTTGAAACTTGGAACATCCACTTCAGCTGTTGCTGTCTTCTTTTGCTTCTTCTGTGTGGCTAGAATACTCCTTATTTTTTATACTTTTTCAACCGTATTTCTCTCAATATTCATTCTCCTTTTATATCGGTGTCTCATAGCTGCATTCACTCACTTACGTATTCTCAGAGCTTCACCGCTGTTTGGCTGTTTAATAATACATGAAAACCAGAAAAGTGGCGAGTCATTAGGCAATTCATTGTCATCATCTCTCCCTAAGAACAGCCCAGGTAAAAGTAGCCTTTTTTTCTGACACGTAATGTACTTTCACTCTTTAATAATAAATCAACTAAGCATCTGGTTCCAAAATTAGGCTCCGAAGACACCTCTGGCTTGTTCTCAGAGGAATTGGCTTCACTTATCTCTAATGGGAATGCTCAGGAATGATAACAGGAGTGTGATAGCAGAAAGGCTAATAGAGTTAGCCGTGACGTGACAAACATGCCGTGTTAAAAATATGTTTATTAAGAATAAAATGGGAAATATCACGCACATGCTGCTTTTGAGCAATATTCCCATATCGGGTGGTCAGGATGAAGTGTTTCGCAGCTTTCATTGATCCACAGCATTTTAGTGGTGTGTCAAGGAAGACAAAAAGGGAAATAAAGGATATACCTCACATCAAAGTTTTAAAATTAGCTATTTGAGGTTAAAGTGTCTTGAGTTTTCCAATGGATAAAGGCCCTTTTATGTGTACAAATACTTGTTAACACTTGTAGTTTGTATTATCTGTATTTAGGCATGTGTTTACAGTATTTCAGGAGAAAGCATAGGCCTGTAAGTGTGTTTGCATTTTCTACATCATTCTCTCGTGTTAATTATTCTCCTAAAACTTGCCTGGAAGATTTGCCTTTCCTGCAAGTGAAGGAAATGAGCTGTGCTTATATGTGGACAGAGAGCCAGTCTTGTGGGTGACTTCTGTATTAGATTCCAAAGATAACAGCTTAAATGGATGGGTTTCTTCTTCTGTTTTTAAGTTTTCCACTTGTGAGGTGGGAAATCATGCTCATTTGACAGGTATACTAAGACAGGTATCTAGGTATGCTATTTTTGTGAGACACAGGTGCATTTGAGATGGAAAAGTATAAGGATAAGGGGACTTTGAGAAAAGGCAGAATAAGAAGGCATCAGGAGGTTTTAATTGGGATAATTTTAAATGAACAAATGGTAGGGGCATAAAGGTGAAATATATAAAAAAAGAATTTGAATTGAGTGATGATCAAGACACAGAAAAATAATTTTTTCCTAAGTGATAAAAGAAAGATCAAAGTGATATCTAAGATGCTGAAAAAGAATAAATCTGTGGCTTTTTCTGTAAGCATAGAGATGCGTACAGTGTTTCAGAACAGACATACGTGTTCTGTAATGGTAAACCTATAAACAACAAAGGTGGTTAAATCTGGACTAGAACTGGATAGGAGAATACTTGGAGAGAAATGTGAGGAATTCAGCTTTCTATATTTTGTGCATTGGAAGAGAATGTCATCAAAGAAGGAGAATGGAGGAAGACGCATCTTGGAAAGTGTGACTGAGGGTGGTGTAAGCAATTGTATGATACATCATGAGGCAGCAATGTGCCCTTGAGCCAAGAAGGCCAAGGCCATCGTGGGGTGGATGAGAAGGGGTGGTTGGAGGGCAGAGAGGTTCTCCTGCCCCTCTGCTCTGCCCTGCTCACACCACAGCTGCAATCTTGTGTCCAGTGCTGGGCCCTCAGCTCAAGAAGGACAGGAACTGCTTGAAAGAGTCCAGCAGAGCCACAAAGATGAGATGTTGGAGGGAGTGGAGCATCTCGTGCTGAGGAGCGGCTGAGGGAGCTGGGGCTCTTGAGGTTGGAGCAGAGGAGCCTGAGGGGTGCCCTCATTCCTGGGGATCAATGTGGAAAGGGCGAGTGTCAGGAGGAAGGAGCCAGGCTCTGCTGTGGGATGTCCAATGGCAGGACAAGGGGCAATGGTCCCAAGCTGGAGCACAGGAGGGTCCAGCTGAAGATGAGGAAAAAACTTTTTTAATGTAAGGTTACAGAGCACTGGACCAGGCTGCCCAGAGAGGTTGTGGAGTCTCCTTGTCTGGAGACACCCAAAACCTGCCTGGCCGTGTTCCTGTGTGACCTGGTCTGAGTGATCCTGCTCTGACAGGGTTTTGGACTTGGTGATCTTTCAAGATCCCTTCCAACTCCTGATATTCTGTGATTCTGTGATTCTGTGAATTTCAGTGGAGTGGAGCAGAGCTGCAGTTATGGAGTATTTAAGAGAGAAAAAATTAGGAGAGTTGCAGTAAACTGCATATTTGAAAAAAATGCTGTAAGACAAGAAGAGGGTGGTAATTTCTGCAAATGAGATCGACTGTGTTTGGAGCAGGCTCTTCAATCTATTAGCAAGGCTCTTCTTTTCAGGAAAGTGTTTGGCTGCTAGGAAATGTATTTGTTTTTCCTGCCTTACTTTCAGTAAGAATAATGAAGAAATAGCTAAAATTGTTCATTTCTGTTGTAATTATGTATTTTTTTGAATATAGCTGAACTACTCTGTTGTCAATACATACAGTTTTTGGCTGAAAACTAATTAAAAGATGAGTTTCTAATAGTGACTGCTGAAGTAGCATTGCTTTTTAGAGGTAATTCCACTGGCAGTAATTTCTATGAGATCTTTTTGTTCCCGTGTTGATGCCTGATGGTCTTTCAGCAAAGGCAAACTGACATATTAAGAGTTTTCTGTCAAGCGCACAAAGGAAAGAAATGGAAAAATTATACCTAGGTGTATTTTTTCTCCAGCTGGCCTGTCATAATGATGCTAGGTACTAATTGAAATGATAGGATGTGCAATATTTCGAGGTAAAAATGTGGTTTTAAAGTTAATGATGTTTCTTCTGGAGTTGGGAAGCTATTGGGAAAAACATGGATAGGTCTGTTACAGTCACTGGAAAGAAGGCAAGGGGAACCTTGGGAGGATGTCTAATTTATCCACCTGTCTGAAGGGCAGATAATAATCTATTAAAAAAAAATAGATCAGTAGTTATGATGACACAATCTCCCACAGAACATGGCAGTGGTTATCTTTAGAAAGTTTTTTTCTGGAGGCTTAAGCTGGATCTTTATTGTGTTGGTTTAACTTGTTTGATTTCTTGTCCTGTTCACGGTAGTTACATAGAAAAAAATTATATTCTCCCTTTTGGCACCATCTTTTTATGTATTTGAAGGCTGCTGGCAATTTTCTTCGTGGTTAAATAGCTGCAGTGTGGAACTTAGTGCTGGTTTCAAACCTGAAATGTCGGTAACTGCATACAGGTATCCCAGTGCTCTGGGTGTGTGAGCTCCCGTTGTATTCCATGGGGGTTTAGCCCTGGAGTGACGCCTCGGGAGCTTGGTTTATAGGGTAAAAAAATGGATCAGGAGAGCAAGGGAAGCAAAATCTATTGATGAATTTACTAGAAAGAAATGTTAATTCAGCGACTGAATACTTGGTGTATCATAGATGTGTATCTGGTGCAAAGATGGGACAGGACATATATGAATTAAATGACTCACAGCTTGCCACCCAGCCATCTCATTGGGCATTGGTCTGCTCTCCATTTGGCAAATGCAGATCTTAAAAATACACTTTTTAAACTCCAGGACTTTCTTAGCCTGAGCAACCAAGCATGCTCCTGTGTTATATCGAGGAAGGATATTTTGCCTCCTTATTTATCCAAGTGAATTTTAGGAAAACTGTATCACTAAGTCCCAAATAACAACTTAGCCCCCAAACATCTGGGACTCTATGTTGAATCTCTTAGGAAAAAAAACCCCATAGTATCCATAAACTTATAAAATTATACACTTAGAGAAGGAGGGGCTTTTTCCTGCATAATTTATTTTGCTCATTAATGTAATGCATATATTTTAAAGAGTTGGCATTTTGCCTTGGCAAATAGCTTGAAGATAAAAGAAAGTTTATTCCTCTAATTCTTCTCATATGAATTCTTGTCATTTAGAATCTCTTGAATGAAGTTGCAAATTGTGGTGAGTTGACACAGGCTGGATGCCAGGTGCCCACCAAAGCCGCTCTATCACTCTACTCCTCAGCTGGACAGGGGAGACAAAATACAACGAAAGGCTCGTGGGTCGAGATAAGAGCAGAGAGAGATCACTCCGCAGTTACCCACATGGGCAAAACAGACTTGACTTGAGGCAATTAGTTTAATTTATTACTAATCAATTCAGAGTAGGTTAATAAGAAACTAAAACTAAATCTTAAAATGCCTTCACCCCATCTCTCCCTTCTTCATGGGTTTAACTTCACTCCCGAATTCTCTACCTCCTGCCCCCCCCAGTGGCACAGTGGGAAGGTGAATAGGGGTTGTGATCAGTTCATCATGTGTTGTTTCTGTTGCTCCTTCCTCCTCAAGGGGAGGACTCCTCACAGTCTCCTTCCCATGGGAGACAATCCTCCATGAACTTCTCCATTGCGGGTCCTTCCCATGGGCTGCAGTTCTTCATTAACTACTCCAGCCTGATCCCTTCCATGGGGTGCAGGGCCTTCAGGAGCAGACTGCTCCAGCCTGGGTCACAAATGGGGTCACAACCTGCTCCAGTCCATAGGTCCTGCCAAGAGCCCCAGCATTAAATGCCATGGGCTGCAGCGGGACGACCTGCCTCATCATGGTCTTCTCCAGGGGAATCTCTGCTCCAGCACCTCCTCCCCTCCTTCTTCACTGACCGTGGTGTCTGCAGAGTTGTTTCTTTCACATATTTTCACTCCTCTCTCTGGCTGCAATTGCTCTTGTGCTGCAACTTTCTCCCCTTCTTAAATATGGTATCACAGAGGTGCTACCACTGTCACTGATCATCTTGGCCTTGGCCAGTGTTGTGTCTGTCTTGGAGCCAGCTGGCATTGGCTCCATTGGACATAGAGGAAGCTTCTAGCTTCCCTTATAGCTCCCCCCATTACCAAAACCTTGCCACACAAACCCAATACACAAATATAATTTGCTATCCTTAAATTCTTGCAGCGCATCAAAGATTTTTCCACCAAAAGTGACTGTTAATGCTGAGCCATTTCTCCCGCGAATGCCACAAGAAGAAATTGTGCTTTCAGATTAGCAGATGACATCATTGGCATCTATGGATATGTGGAGGTTGCTGAAGATTTTTTGTGTATTAGGTGGGATCAGATTTAGTATTCGTTTTCAGCTGATTTTTAATAATGGTGGAATTGATAAGAACTGGTAGTTTTCAAGCTGGAGTTTAGAAAGTTAAACTGCTCATGACTTTCGAATGCGATCCTAATTCAAATCTATACGTCTCCTGCTCCTGGCATCTTCCCATGATTTTCGGGAGGAGAGAAGGCAAACATATTATTTTAAGGAGTATTTGGTGCTTATTAAAATTGCACATACGCCCGCCTTCCAAAGAATCTTGATTTACTGCAGGTTGTTCATGTGTCGCATGCGGACATTTTTAGAGAACAGATTTCTTATCGCTGGGAACAGTGAATGGCTTCCAGTGCTCCACGATCGGGGAGCAAAAATCTGATATCCATTGTAAGAGGTAGGAAACCATGAAATCTATAAGCCGATTTGGCAGAAGAAACGGTCGTTGGTGCCAAGATTTGGTGACTGACCCGCGGTTTCCTGGTTTGGGAATCGATGAATCGATTCGCAAAGAGCATCTTTTGGAAAACAAGGACTCAGACAGCCTGGCACAGGCTGGAGCTCCGCCAAGGCTGCTCGGGAAGGTTGCCATGCTGCGAGCGAGAGAGAGAGCGAGCGACGGAGCCGAGGAAAAGGGAAAAAAAAAAAAGGCAAGACTTGGCACGGCTCAGTCAAATCAGCTTCTTTTGTCTGCTTTCTCGGCTTGAGCTTCGGGAAAGAAAACCGTCCTGGGGTACAGAAAAACTCACAACTTTTTTCGGTTTTCAAACTTCGATAGCTTTTTAAGTCTCTCGGGCTGTTGGAAAGTGGTGGAACAGTAAATGATGCTCAGTTGCCAGTGATAGGAGAAATAAAAGACTTCTTGAATGAAGGCTCCACAATGTCAGTTTATACATATGGGAAAGACGATATTTGATTTTTTTATTTTGGTGAATGTCTGATTAAACTGTAAGGGAGCCGAGTAACTTGGAGGATTACAGAGGGGAATAACCTAAAGAAAAGGGAGAATTTTCATTTTTTTTGCAACGAAACCCAAAGTTTTCATCGACTTGAATATGCTTTAAAAGCAAAGCTGACCTCCTTCGGAATATCGGGAATTTCAGCGTTTTTCTCGAATATGCTACAGGCACGAACTTTTAATGGAACCTGCTTAAAGATTTCGTCTGACCCAGCAATGAAGTAAGAGTAGAGGGAAAAGTTGTGACATCTTAATGTAAGAGTAAGTCTGTTCTTAAAGCAATGATATTTGTTTTTGCTGCTCCATCTCCCAGCTATCAGTGACAACACTGAAGACCAGCAGGGCAAGCCGAAGACACCCAGGCTACGCCTGAAGGGCAATAAAAGGAGATGAGAGCATGGTTATTTTGCTCCTGCTCTGCAACATTTCTTCATCGAGAGCATGTGAAATTGCTGAATTTTCTACTTTTTGGAGAAAATAAAATTGGGGAAAAATGCTGACTTCTGCCAAGTGAGGAGTGTTTGAAGACGACAGAGCTGGATTTGAACTGGTGACGCTGGATATAGAAACTTCGATTTGTAGTTACAGTACCTGTTTGCTGTAAATTGTGAAAAAAATCTGCTCTTTTCTCATACGTGGATTAAAAAAAAAATAATCTGTGACGACTGAAGCGTGGATGTCTCGTGATTTCAATAAAATTAAGGACCTAAAACCCCATTGTTTGTTTTCTCCAAGGTGCCTGGATTTTCAGGGAGACAGGTACCTTATTTCTGATTTCCTAGGAACAAATACCAGCATACTGCCTTTTAGGCCTGGATGTGGTTGGATTATACTACTTCTGCTGTGACAATCAGCATTTATTATTTCAGAGAGTAACTGTAAAGCATAGATTTTTATGGATCGTCTTCACTTATAGTAAGTATTGTACTATCCTTAAAGAATAGATTGCTCAGCCTGTGAGATGTGTAATTTCTGGCATGCTGCAGGAGTACCTTTCCCTAATTCTTCTATGCTGAAGGAAAGGAAGAAGCAACATTAATGCAAAGCATTTTAACAGGAATGTGTTTGTATTTTAGCTGTGCTTCATGGCATTTTAATTACTAGGCTAATAGGAATAACTGGCCTTTATGTAAAAGAAATTGGGTTACTTAATACTGCACTAAATTGGTTTAATAGCAAGATTTGTCAGATTTTTACTGCATCGGTGAACTTCTGGAAAGAAACCTTTTAATGTGGTTTGTTAGTGATTTTTAGAAGGAAGTGTCTCCATCGGATGGTGTTATAAAAATAGCAACCTTGTATTTCTGAATCATTAAACAGTAAATATTCACCAGCTATGTGTTAAAACGGGTATCCCGCAGTAGGTTACAAATGGGAAAGGAAACGTTTGAAGGAGTTCGGTTTTGCTTTTAGCTGCTGTGTTGTTCATTCCTGCGCAGGCATTCACATGTGGTGTGATTGAGGAAACAGAGACGTGGTGGATCTAAGTTTGCAGTCACAACAGCGTAGTAAGTTTGTGTGCATAGACTGAAGTGAATTTGCTGTATTTCTCAGAAATAATGTTTCATCTCAAAGCAGATGCTATTTTCTTTAATGACGACGTTGCAACCCGGATTTTTAAGGAGAGTCCCCTATTAAAAGTCGGAAGACAATAGAAAACATTTCTCGTGGTGCCTCTCAGTGAAAACAAGCCCTGCATATTAAAAGAATAACCATATATTTTTCCTGATGTCATTTTTTCCCCTTGTATAATTTCATAAATGATTTCTCAGGTTTTTAAACACGATCAACACGTGGGTCCTTGCAGTGCATTTACAAGCAGAAATACTTCTACAAATATTTGAACGTACATTGACACTGGACTTCTTTTGAAAGCAGTGACTACAACTTTGAGAATATTACTTGTCTTTGCAATTTGTGGTCAGTACCTTTTGTATTCCTAAATGAAATAGAAACCACTGCAGATTTCTTGTGGCCTACATAATAAGGAAAGTATTTTTCTTTCTGCTAAACTCTTTGCTTTTCAAAGTTTAGCTAAGTGCTGTTTTTTCGAAAATACCCCAACTTGGCAAGTTAAGATCAAGATTTGAATTGCATGGTTTAAATGGTTCCAGAATGTTGATTGGATTGCGTGGAAATGTAATTTGTGAGTGTAATTTGGTGTGGCTTATCATTTTAATGTATTTTATTTACAAGCTGTATAATAATTTAGTGTTTTCTGGCTACTTTAGTACGATTATTCATTATCACCATTCATTTATGACCCTTAATTTTTATTTAAATTTAATAACTTCATAAATAAGCAATTTGCATTTAATTCTTAATGAACCATTAATATTATTTTGTATTGGGTTGTGCAGGTCCTTAAAGTGCTGTATTTCAGTGTGGACCTGAGGATTAGGGTTTAGGGTTTAACTTGATTTCTCTTATTAAACTACAGAGGCATGATGTTATTTCACAGAGGAGCAGTGCGTTTGATGCTGTAATGGGCCTACGTCTGATCTCACTTGTGTGCTTTAATAATACATAAACCAAGGTTTACTCTTCTGGCTTTACTACTGTCCAAGTAGACTGAGATCAAAATGGGTCTGCAATGGCTTAGTTTGTGCCTTTTATATCGATACGTGTAAACCATTTTTAGCACGGATTTGTTCAAAGGTTGAATGAGCGTGTACCGTGAACCAGTACGTTCATTGGGCAAGGAGAAGATGCATAGTTCTCAGCGTGGCTGTAGATTTTTCCTAAATACGGCTGTAGGATAAGAATCGAAATGTTAAGATATGGTGCGTGCGGGTTTTGCACGTTGTTTTGTGTGCCGATATCCATGGAAAATGCTGAAGATGAACTTGAAATTCTGCACATGGTAGAACTCCGTATTCTGCCATTGCTGAGGTAACCGTGTCTTGTAAATCCAGTATGTTTTATAAAAACTACAGATACTCTAGGGCTCTTTCCATTTATCATTTACCATTACTCCAAAATAATTGCTCATTTTGTAGCCTACTACATAGCAAGGTGTTTTCCTTCTGTGTAGCAACTTTTCTAGCACTGGTGTCGTAATTTTAATTATTCCATATAACTGTAGGATGTGTTTCTTGCTGCAGTACACCACAAGGTATAGAAACCCATAAATGAGTTCCTAATATTTTATTTCTAAGTCCAACCTAGTCCAAGGTGGAAAAACTGAGAAACTGCAGGAAGAAGGCTGTAGCATTCCCTTCTTTCTTATAATCCTTATCATAATTTAACGTAAATTTCTCTTCACTTCTTCAGGAAAACAGACAGAGACTTTTTCTTCATTTTACGTAAAATCATTTGTCCAATACTATGTGTGCACGTACTGGTTGGATTCTTTGCAAACTGCCATAGCGGGATTGACTTTGGTGGCATTCCCACTCCCTTATCCTAACTGGACGTATAGGCCACAGTCTTTATCAGTGCAATAGAAATTTTGAGCAAAATCGATAGTATTTTATCCCGTGTTACTGTGAAATCAGCATGTAAGTGAGATAAGTCACTTCTGTCATCATTGTGGAGGGATAAACACCTTTATAAGGCGATTTAGGTGGCTGTCACATCCGTCCTGTGAATCCTTATTGACAATAAGGTAACCCCGGGCAGCTAGCTCAGACTAAGACATCTGACGTTTAGTTCTCTACATTTGAAGAAGAACATTCAAATTCTTAAAAAGATAATTTACAGAGAAGAAAGAAAGTTTTAGAATGAAAAATGGCAGTGATTACTTGTACAGACTTGTGCTCTACTGAAATGTGGTGTTGCCATATTCGATTTCGAGGTTAAGAAAATAGGAAAATAGGACAATAAATGGAAAAAAGGTGAAAATGTGAGTTTGGAATATTTTAAGTTGTCTTAAGATAACCATATTGTCTGTTATATTCACATTTATTCTATAGATAAAGAATAATCCATAGCTTTTTAGGGTCTGACTGATTCTGATAATGTTGTGGAAATTATCGTAGAAAAGATAGGTGCTTGTCCTCTTGATAATGATGGCCATCCGTATTTTCCTATAACTAAGTTTTATCCAGTGCACGTGTGTTTCTCTGAGTTACTTTAGCAGGTTTTCCGTATTTGGCTGATGCTATGAAATTTTAAAATGTTTTTATCTTCCCTGAAGCAGACAGGGACCACCCACTTAATGTAGGACCACCCACTTAATGTAGGACCACCCACTTAATGGACTTGAAAGCCTTAGTGGTCTTCACTTTGTCTTGGGTATTCTGTGTCCTCTTATGTTCCCAAAAATGCAACTTTGTGGCTAGAAAAGATAACAGAAGTGAATTGGCATTGACTGCCCATTTTCTCATCTACGTCATGGAGGTGTTGGGATTGAAACGTGGACCTGATCAAGCAGAAAAACGCCATAATTTCCTTTATCTAGCCTTATTTTGTTGTCTTAGTATAAAGAAGATTAACTTTTTTGGGTCTGCTTTGATTTCAAACATAGTGAGGACAAAGACACTTGGATCTAGTCTGGTGTTTTAAACCAGAGAGTGACTTCTGTATTTGTTAACTCCTCACAAAAATATCATTCTCTCCTGTATTTTTTCAGTGAACGTGAAGCACCTTGAAGGTGCTTGGTGGCACTTCCTGTGTTTTCCATATTCCTAAGTATCTTGAAATGGATTAATTTGATGTTTTTTCCTCTAGTTATTCATATACCTTATAGTTTTCCTAAGTCTGTATGAGAGGATTCTCTATGCTCAGTCATTGTTTGAAGAAAGTCTGTGAATTTCCTTTTCGTGAACCATAAAACAGCAGCTCACCAGAGCTTCATATTGATGCCACCTTCCTTCTTCTCCTGATAATGGTGGATAGGAAAACAACTTTTTAGGGAACTCGGATATACTCTCTGGGAACATCTGTGGTGTTTACGTGCCTAACAGCCGTATATAACGCCATTTGAGACATCCTAGGCTGTCTGAGGTATCTTTGTGGAGCTGGCAGGCATGGCACTGGGTATCCAGACCAACTGGGGTCTTTTGGAGTTACAGCTGAAGCCAGGTGGGGGCATCTGAAAAGGTATCAGGCATTTGGAAGTGTTTTATTTTATATCATTTTACTGATGAAGACTGGAGACGTTCTGTAGAGATTCCTGTTCTAGCAAGTAATTGATTCCCAAAGTCAGATTCTGTCATGCAAAGGACCATAGTCCTACAAATAATGTCATCTATCTCCTCAGTAATGACAAGAGAACTCGTGAGTACAGGAGCAGGGTCCCCTGTGACGTGTCCTTGTACGTTTTGGCATCTTAACACCAGGCTTAACGCTTTTTGTTTGCATATCTCCAGCTCTTTTTTACTTTCTCTCTTGAACCTGTCTTGTTTTCTCTAATCCCTGAAATTTTCAGTTCCAAGATGACTGATTTAGTTTATTTCAGTTGCCTTAACTTATTCTGCTATGTCTCCCTTTTTCCCTATTTTTCAGGGATTCAACACCAATAAATTGATGAGTGAGGGACACAGGATTACCAAGGCATCCTGGTGCTACCCATTCCCCATGAAGGGTCCAGGTTGAAGTTCGATCTTGCACTTCAGAAGTCTCAAAAGGCAACCTCAAAAGTCTCAAAAGAAGGATTTTTAAGTTCACTGGGCTTGCTTTAGGACTATTGAATTGTGAAGCCGTTCTTTGCCACCCTCCAGAGATGGTTGTGGTTCCAGGGCTATTACTGGTGTAGTATATGAAAGCACAAAAAGAAAATAGGGCTGGAAATGTCTGTGTTAGCATGTGTGTGAATTGGGATCATTGTGGCACAGGAAAATGTAGAAATAGTATAGACTAGCACAGCATTGCAGAAAAGTGGTGGACTATGGTCCCCAAAATATTTTGGTTTACCCAGGGCAGTGAGTGCTTCTCAGATCAGAGGTCCTAGCTGGGGAAAGGATTTGCTTCCTCAATGTCCTGTATGGGTATGGTAGGAAACGTACTTTGTACAATTTCTGGCATAAATTAGGTACCAAGAAGTATTTGTCTGTCTTGGTAAACTGGATTCTGGAGGGCAGCAAGATCTGACCGTATTACATGGCCACTTCTGACCAATGTGACTGATAATTTGTAG
>NW_010195930.1:27505-31412 GCF_000695765.1 Mesitornis unicolor
GGAAATGGACTGGCTGGCACAGAGGACTCTCTTGGTGGTATCTTTTCTCCTAAATTCTTATCCCTGCTGACCTCTTTAGCTTATGCGGAAGTCTTGATTTGTCTGAAGTTGCAATCTCAAATGCTAGGTTTATCAAAACAGAAAATATACGGCATTTGTAAGACACCGAGTGTTTGCCCTGTGTGCTCTAACAACTTGTTAATGAAGCATATTATCGAGAGAAATTAGAAAATACTCATGAAATGAGGATGTCATATTCACCTTATTCCTTATTTATGACCAGAGTGGGTCGCACACCTATGGAAACTTTCAAATCCATGCTTTTCACAGATGCACATTGCTGTAAGGAAAGCAGTTACATCAGATGGATGTTTCAGGCACTTCAGGAAGATGCTTATAAGGAGGTCCACAATTGAGGAGGTAATCAGATCCCTAATACAGAGGTAATACATTTACTGCATTGGAAAGGCAACTGGAAGGTCTGAAGAAAGGTTTGTTTTGACTTCACTAATCTATAATGAGAAGATATATAGCTGCCATGCATATCCTTAAGGAAGCTATTAGTAAACTCTTGATTTAATACACAGAAGCTATCTAAGATTATGTTATCCTTATGTAAGACAAAGCAGGCCAGTTGTTGCCTTGACTTTCTGAAGTGTTTCAGGATCTTCGTGAAGAGCAGCGTGGGTGGCATGGAGTATCTGAGAGCAGATGTGATTTATATTTAGTCAGTAGGTTACCTCTGTTCTACTCTATGGATTGTCTCCATGTTATAAAATATATATTTATGATGAGATATACAATCTAGAGTAGTATATGTGATGCTTTTCTGGATAGATGCAGAACATGGGGATTTCATACTAGCAGACTGTTGTTTGAGTTATTAATATATTTGAATATGACTTTGGCTTTTATCTTCTATGTATATTAATATGAGAAGAACAAGAGAAGAGACATACATACATTTTGTTTCAGATGCCCCACAGCTGTGTTTTTTCCGGTCCTACAGATAGGAATAAAGTCTGGTTGCCTTGTTCATCTCATTCACAGCCAAGTGAAAACAAAGTCTCTGGGGTCCTTACTTCTACATAGGTAGTACAGTGATATAATATTTCAAATTTTTTTTTCCACAGACAGTGATTTTGGTAGTTACTTGTTCATTGTCCATCTAGGAGAGCACTACTTTCTAACCTCTATAGGTAAGAAGGCAGGGAGCATTTCAAAGAAGAAAAAGAGGACCTCTTCTTTACTACTATTATTTTAAGGCTTGCCCCTTCCACTGTCATCAGTTGTCTTTCACTCTGCCTTAAAGTTCTAGATAATGTCAGGTATCTGCAATTTGTGAGGTGGAATAGAGGGGCTGATAGGTCAATGCTGGTGATTTTTAAAAAATTTCTTCACTGCAAGAGTGGTCAAGTACTGGAAGGGGCTGCTCAGGGCAGTGGTGGAGTCCCCATCCCTGGAGGTGTTCAAGAAGTGGTGGATGTGGCACTTGGGGACATGGTTTAGTGGGCATGGTGGGGTTGGGTTGGCAGGGGGACTTGATAATCTTAGAGGTCTCTTCCAACCTTAATGATTCTGTGATTTCATATTTGCTTGTGTTTTAATCTTTATGCAAAGATAATGACACCACCTTGCAAAAACGTACACAACCTGGAACACAGGAGATTCCACTGAAATTTGAGAAGAAACTTCTTCTCAGTGAGGGTGACAGAGCACTGGCCCAGGCTGCCCAGAGAGGTTGTGGAGTCTCCTTCTCTGCAGACATTCAAAACCCGCCTGGACGCCTTCCTGTGTAACCTCATCTGGGTGTTCCTGCTCCGGCAGGGGGATTGGACTGGATGAGCTTTTGAGGTCCCTTCCAATCCCTAACGCTCTGTGATTCTGTGTGATTCTGTGATCTCCCCTGTACCCTGTGCTGTGATGGTCCCCGAGACTGAAACAGCCACTTAATCCTTGGTTACATGAAAGTCATAGCAAGCCAGACTTCTTGGCCACAGCCAGCTGAGGTTCCAGAAGAGAGCCAGTGACAAGACAGGATCTGTCCTTTAAGGATATATATTTCTTCAGCAGTGTGATGGTTGTGATGCTTCAGAATAAGAAAGCAGAGGTGAGACCAGTGGCGAGGTACAGACGAGTGCCAGCAGCAGCAAATTACCGCACGTGCTTTGCTGGTTTAGAAGAAAACCAACTCTGTTTGCAAATAAACCCAACACTGGCTTCTGTCTGCAGTTACGAAGAGGGCAGCACTTTTATTAGTTTGTCCACAGCTTTATCCAGTGAGCGAGAACATTGTAGGAGTAATCCCGTGTGTCTGTCCTAATGCCAACATACCCATTTGTGGCACTATCCAGGACTTAACGCATGGGCACTTGGTAGCAAGCTGGGAACCCACCTTTATAATGTATCAATAAGAGGCTTATGGTCCCCAGAAGACATGAAATTAGATGTATATGCATCTCTATTAGTTGTGGTGATGCATTTTAAGTACTTGAGATGTTTTGTTCTGATGCTTTTACACTTAGGACTCTTTTCTGGTTTTGTGTACCCAGTTTAGTAACCTTTTATAAATGAGCTTATATATTGTCTGTTGTATTTCTTCTCTTTCTTTCCCTCACTATGATTAAACTCATAAAATCAAAGCATTGATGTAATTTTGCATTTAAGACGCATTGTGCTATTGTAATAAGATACATTGTCCCAGTGTCATGTTTCTCCTTTTATGTGGATTCACGCTGTACAATATAATTCCTTTTTCTTTTTGTTATAGCATTTTTCCTGTGTAAATTCCTCTGAAAGGGAAGTGTTAAAAGCTGATAGATCTGTAGTGAACGAACCAGCAATGCTGCCTCACTGTCTCTACTTCTAAATTGCTGTGTTGTGGGAGGCGATCGTGGTACTTACTTTTATAGTTGGGGAACATTTTTCTTGTTATTTAATTCGGATGCTGACATAATGAGTGCTCTGCTGTAATGAATATTTGATGTGTTTATGCTAATGTGAATGCCCAACTCTCTTTGCCAGTTCTCTTCAGCCTTTATAACTTTTTAGACAACGATTTTGAGAGCGATGCAGTTTGCCCAACGCATTTTGATGAAAAGGGAGAATATTTTTATGGACACTCAGTTAACAACTTCTAGAATTCATTTTCTTCTGGTCTTGGCTGTTATTCAGTAGGAATTAAACTTGAAATAATCTCTTCAGACTCTCATGAGAGAACCGGGCCAGGATCAATATCTGCAGTGTAGGTATGTAGGACGCATTACTCCCATTTTCCTCCATAGTCAGCAGACAGAGGTAGGCACTTTTAGGCAAATTTCTTTATATAATTTCTTTATAATACAATGCTATTGGAGCCTGAGGTGGAATAGTTTCTAGCAAAACACAGTCTCTTCTAATTAACTTGCTCGTAGAAGTGCTGAATTATAACTGAGGTGCTCATAAGCAGCAAAGGCTTTCTTCAGCTCTCCTAATCTGGAGCAGATAAATGTTCTTTAGAAATGACTGGCAGGATGCAGAATACTTTGTAGGCACAAAATTACATCCAGCCCCTTTATGCGTCTGTGTGTGTGTCCTCTGGGTGATGCCATCAAGTCGCTCTGTCCCACAGGAGGTGTTTTAGAAGCCGATCTGTACAAGTCGGTGTGGCACATCCTCTATATTTGCCCTGGCGTTCCAGCGGTAGGGTCCAGTATGAAGTAATGCTCATTTAGAGCTTTTGGCACTGCATTTCAAGAAATAGATGGTCCAACTGGAAATAGTCCAGAGGGCAGCAATGATGATGATCAGAGGTTTAGAAAATATAATCAGGAAGAAAGCAAATTTGAGTTGTTTAGACAAAGAAAGAGAAGATTGAATCATAGAATCATAGAAATGTGGGTTGGAAAGGACCTTTAAAGCTCATCCA